>NC_056599.1:30758345-31010845 GCF_018340385.1 Cyprinus carpio | reverse complement strand
CCAAACCCGTCAGACCTTCGTTCCTTCCTTCAGAACACAACTTCAGAACCCTTACTGTGTTTCTGTGCCTTGATCATGATAGGACTCTTGCTGTTTATGGAGGGTCAGAAAGCTCTTGGATTTCATCAAAAATATCTTAATTCGTGTTCTGAAGATGAACAAATATCTTTAGAAACGACATGTGGGAGAGTAATTAATTATATGATTTTCATTTTTGGGTGAACTGTCCTTAAACTACCCTTTAAGACATTGCAAGACACTGTACACGTTATTGCGTTATATTACATTTGATGTCTACCCTAACAGAAGTCCATGATATCAGTATTACATTGGCCACTGGCCACCCTCCACTGTATATATTGACGCGGTCTTAAAAGCCCACATCTTTTGACCACTAATATACTGTAAATCTCCTAGTTTACAAGCATCCATGCAAATACAACAACCTAACCAACAAACTGCACATATTAGTTTTGCATTTGGTCTGTGTTCTTAATTGCTTTTGAAAACACTTAATACCAAAGCAGATGCAGATCAAGGATTGTAAAGACAGTAGTGATGTATTTAAAAGATATTTTGATCTTCACTTTTTTTCTCCTTTATTGCTACATTATTTCTCATTTGATCTCACCCAAAAAATATTTTGCATTTGGATTTTCAAACCTCCATCCTCTGAATGGAGAAATGCTGTAGGACTCATGCTGTAGTTTTCTTGCCATCATGCCTTCTCATCCTGGTTTCAGTTTTTGTTGGTTCATTGGGTTTTTCTGACATTTGTTGGATTTGTTAACTGTTAGGCTTAGTACAGGTAGAGGTTTGAGCTGTCACGCTACATCTTCCCACTGTCCCTGTAGAGCATATATTTGTATGTGTGTCAATACATTTTATAAGTATGTACAAGCATTTCCATAATTGTATGTCTGTTTATCGTATTTGCACTAATGGTGCTCAAAATATATATATATTTTTGTTTATTTTTTTAATAATCAGTGTTTACATCCTCATATAAATGTGACATGTTCATGTTCAACCTGCGTGTGTCTGCATAAGTGATGAGTCTTTGTAGATGTGTGCGTGTCAGTGTTTGTGTGCATGTCCGCATGCACATGTGTGTGTGTCTTCCCTCTGACCTCATGTACAGCTCAGTGTATGACTGTTGGTCCTGTTGTTGCTTGCAGGACTTTGGGATGGCGGAGGAGTTCTGCCTCCAAGGCACTAGAGTTGAAACCCAAATCCTATGAAGCCTATTACGCACGAGCCCGTGCCAAGCGCAGCAGCAGGTAACCAGGACAGCCTTTAAAACCATTCTGTCTCAGCACAGATAAAGTGCTGACAGATCATGACCCAAACTGGCGGAATACGTTTTGATTGGTTGACGTAGTGCTATGCTAGAGCTTCAAGATAGAAGTCAGTTTAAGCCCCTTGACTTCTGCATCACTAGATGTCACAGCAGGATTAGACCTGTTCTTCATACTTCATGTTTTTGTTGACCAATCAGATTCTTTTTCTTTAGAATGTCCATCATTCATATTTTTTCCTTTTCCTCTCCCACAATTTTGTTTACTTTGACTCTATGTGCCCAGAACACTTATATCAACTTTCTTGGTTTTGGAGAACCAAGGTTTTTTGGGTCTATGATTTTGATCGAAAGGTAAAATTCTAACTAATGTTCCGGGTTCAATTCAATTTAGTTTTGAACTTGACTTCTTCTGTAAGTGCAAGAATGGTTTTTGTTTGTTTTTACTAAATGAGGAATGAATCATAGTTATTCTATAATGGTAACTGACAATCGACTTGCGGCGTGAATATTTCTTTTAGCAATAGTCATTTTTCTTGGTCTTTATCAGTCAGTTCATTGGTTAACAAGCATATTTCTTTCCTTTCTCTCTTTCCTACTGACATAATCCACCTTCCCCGCTCTCTCTCATTCTTGAGGTCTCCCTCACTGTGTAGGCAATTCCACGCAGCCCTGAGAGGGACCTGGAGGTGAAGCTGTGCGTCTATGTCCCCAATAACCGCGAGAGATCAGCGCCTGCTGCAACGTGTATAGAAGAAGAGTGTCATCAAGTTGGCGAACAACAACAGGAGCTGGATCCGCCTCCTTCCTCCCTCCCAGCACATCAAGCACCATCCATGGGCCCAGCCTCCTCCAATGGAGTCCCCACATTTCAGACATGGAGCCTGTCCAGGACTTGTTTGAGGAGGACCTAAGATTACCTCGAGCGGGAGTTTGGACGCGACCTACCACTTGGTGACGTCCCTGCTGAGACCCACACACTATACCATCGGGACTTCCCTGTCATTCAAAAGCAGCTGCCTCCATCTCCGAAAGCCATCACGAGGTCACTCCCTACTTGGGACAAGCGTATGACCTTCTAACACCCAGTCCCCCCCTTCAATGTCCTCTCCTACCAGGCAAGGCTATCAGTCCCCTCTCCGTCGCTCTCACCAACGCACCCAGAGCTTCTCACTTCTCGGCCCAGTCCCCCTCATCAGGCCTCCTACCACTTCAGCCCCACCGCCATCCTGCCGTACGCCAGTGGACCACAGTATCCTTTCCAGCCCCACCTCTGAGGGGAGTTGCCAGCGTACCGTCCCCAGTCCGCCTCTGCAGGACGGTACCAGCAGGACCAGCTTACAGGGCGACCCAAGTCCCCTCTGTCCAAGATGAGCAGTAAGCGTTCTTTCCAATTTCCCAACAGACTTCCCAGCCATCACAGCAAGACCAGTGGTTGCAACCAGCCCAAGGCACAGATGGTTCGCACCAACCAGCCCTAGCACGCTGGTGCTCCAGTGCCGTGCTGGGTAGTGGTGCATACAGTCAGATTGCTCCACTTTCGATGGCTCGCTGCCCAGGAGACATGGATGAACTTGGGGATGGAGGTACTCTTCCCACTCACTTCAGCCTCAGGGCAGTCTCTGAGTGCAGGGGGCCTTGTACCGAAGGCGTGCCATCAGCATGGATCCTGGCCTTGTGGAGGACGAGCCAACCAGAGGCCCTCCTCTGCTTACAGACCCAATCCCGGAGGAGTCCGTTACACTCAGACACCACAGATCAGCCGCAGTCAGTCGACCGCCTACTATCCAGTCTCTCCTCATGAAATGGAGCGACAGGTGACTCTGGGTTCACCAGAGAACCTTCAAGCTCACCGACGTCCAGTCAGCGCGAATAGTGCTGAACCCAAACAACACCCACCAGCTCCACGCCCCCTTATTCACTCCCACAGTACGGGTCTACGCTTTTCTCCATCCATCAACAGTTTGGTGGCAGGTTCTGCTGCTAACCTAGGCCCAGGGTTCAGGGTGTCAGCTTCTGCGCAGCAAATGGAGATCCCTCTAAAGCTTTCCTATGAAGGCGGCTACCATGATGACCTTTCACCGGTGTCGCCCCACAAGGCACAGACTTCCGGGTGGTGGGTGGAACATATCCAGGAGAAGCACTTCGCTCCCGCACTACACCTTTCATGGGAATTATCGACAAGACCGCACGGACTCAGCAGTACCTTCAGCAGCAGCCTTCGCTGCCATCGTCCTCTTCGGGTTCTCGACCCTGGACGGTTACTTCTCTGGATACGGTAGTGAATAGTCCAGCCACTTCCCCTAGCAACATGGTCTATGGGCAACAAGCGGCACCCCTCAGCCATATTGCCTACTACAACCGCACCAACAACGCTCACAATGGCCACCTCATGGATGACGATTTCTACGCCAACTCCCCTGGTGTGACGAGGGACCGGGCGGACGCTATGGGCCGAGTTAGCCAGGTTCCCACATACCCGGATGTGAAAGTGGCACGGACTCTGCCAGTTTCTCAGGCCTACCAGGACAATGAGTTTAGGCAGATGTCTCGAAATGAAAGGCAAGGCCCAACCTCGCCCATTAAACCAAAGAGACCCTTTGTGGAGTCTAACGTGTAAGAATAAAGATTCGGTGTGCAAGATTTATTAGAACATTCTCGAGGAATATCTAACATGTTGACCATCTTATCTCTTCGTTTTACGTCCCATATCTTGATAATGAAAATAAAGACCTCTCAAGATGAATTTCACTGATGTGAAGTGAATCTAGCATGTACAAATCAATGCTTCTATATTTGCTCTGGACACAAAATGGAAGGTTCAGGACCATTTGACTTATAGTAGGCCTGTGTAACTGCTGTACACAAACCTTCTACTTTTCTGTACCTTTCTGAGAGGTGGCTGCTCAATGCCAGTCATGGACACATTGCTGAGCATGGCCCCTGGACCAGATGTCCTCACTAATGTCCCCACTCAAAACCCGTAATATCCCTGAGAATCTTGCTGTGTCTTGAGTTGAAAATGTACCTAAAATATTCCAGATCAATATTGCTAAAGCAAAAAACTAATATTTAAAATTAAGTTATGTTTGTACAAATATATACACCTAAATTTCAATGCAGTTGTGTTTTCAGTTTGCCTCAAGTTGACATGCACTCAGCAATGTGAAATATTTTTTTGACTTTTCTGGGCATTTTTATTTTTTTTCAACAGGTTATAAAGGTCAACAGGATCGCTACCTTTAACGCAATGCAAATATCTGTAGTGTTTGGTTAATAATTTCATATCTGCTCAAGGGAATAGCATTCAGGTGGTCAGCCGTTAATTTACTCGCTCTAAAGTAGTCACACCACTAAAACGGAAATTGTATTTTCCAAAGAAACTTTTCTCATGGGAAGTGTGGGGAAAACTTATTTTTTGCAGCCTCCGAATTCACATGCTCTCATTCATTATATTTTGAGAGTTTATTTGTGCACTGAAACATGCCTTCAGAACATTTTCCCTGTTTGTTTTAAACTGTGAGTACTTGCTTTCAAATATGGGAAACCTGACTTGATGTCAAAGCCTGTGTCATGTATCACCATTGAACTAACACTATTGGTAGGTCAGGCACTTTTTTACGGATGTCTTGGTGGGAAGACGGTGGCAAGTCAAGATTCGCTCACTGGATCTGGCTTTACTAATCAATGTTCAACTGCTGTTGAAAAGGAGCAGGTCTTTTTGCAGTGTTTTAATTATTATTATTATTATTTTCTCTTTTTAAAGTTATATGAGGTGCACTCAGAGTTGACCTGGAATACTGCTTCTGTACAACAGTGTTTGTATTTAACTATTTTGTTTCCTTTGTATGACCAAAATGTAAATGGCTGTAAATAATGTGCTGAACTAGAATGCATGCTCTCTGCTAATACACAAACCTGAGTGTGTGTATGTGTGTGGTTTTATGTATGAGGGAAAAGACTGTGGCACAATATATTTCCTTGTTTCCCTTATTAGACAAAAAAGAACTATTGAAATTTAGGTTTTGTATGTATTTTGCTTTAATATTTTGATTTGGGTTTGCGAAGGAAGATTCTCTGTAAATGTGAGCTGTGATGTTTTCTGGGATGGAAAATCAGAAACGTGAATGAGGACTTTTTATCCAGTTACATGATTGTAAACTGTACAATCCTCTGTATGTATGAGGGAAATAATGAACTTATTTAAAAAAAGAATACCACTTCAAGAAATCAAGCTGAAATAACTTTCCATGGAGTCAAACTTCATTGAGTCATATTTCTCATGAATTTATTTAGCTTAAAATCACATTGAATGTATAAAGCAAGCACTATGAACATTACTTACTAATATGGTAAACATTGTAAAAATATTGCCACTACACAATACAAACATACCAACACAAAATTACAGTACAAGGGCACTTACAGTAATTTATACATATTCTTTCAGATGGAAAGACAGAATGTGTGTGTTAACAGTATCACACACAAAAACAGTAAACAGTAAAACAGTAGCTCTCCTCTTCAAGCTGGTTTTAATAACCAGCACATGGGATTGATAATGTTTGGATAACAAATAAGACATTTCTTTCATTTAAATAATATACTTTTTTTTCTTTCTCAGATCATGGATATTAGAGATTTTGGTCTTAACAATCCAACATTATTTTCAAGTTTATTTCAGTCATTTTGTGCCGGCAGAGCTGTAACATATTTTCATATGAATACAGCAGAAAGCAGGTTTCTTCATATAATGATAAGATTGGTCTGTAATATAAAACAAATGTTGAAAATCCTGCATGGCAAAGTTGGAGGATAAACATTCACCGATGTAGTGCTGTGCCCTTTGATTTTAAACAATAATAATGATCATTGCAGAGTATTTTAGTTTTTCATTACAGTCTTGTACAATTAAATGTTAAGGCACAAGAAAGTGCATTCTGAATCTAATACATTTAAAGACACAGGATACACAACTCTCTTATTTTTTATGTTAATTTGATTTGGCACAATTAGAAGTTACTTTATATATATAATATATATAAAAATTAATTACTGTCTGTAAGGAGGAATACAAAGCGAGAAGACTGCAAAAGGAGGAAGTGGCTGACAGGTTTTGCTAGGGCGGGTATAGAAAGGCGGGAAGTTCAGAAAGGCGTTTTTTAAGGTGTGTTAAGACATTAAGGAGGGGTGAGGGATTTCTCCTTCCGACAGGAGTCTTAAAGTGCACAGATAGAGCTCCTCCTCGGGATTGTTAGTGCTTCCGTCTTCTCTACCGTCACCGCGTAGCCCACCACGACCCCCAAAGCACCAGCAAGCTGAAATGTTTGCCAGGACCTCGCAGTAGGCGCAAGTTTCCTGAGAACAATAAATAGGCAATCAAATTTTGTCATTGATCACTCAAACAGCACTGTAGTAGCTTGGTAAGATCTTAAATAACAGCTTCAGAGCCACTGACTCAAACAACATTATTTCAGAAAGATTTGCAAGTCAAGTCAATGTGTGTTAAGTTGTTTCCTATTTGTTTACCTGCAAAAAAGTCACCCACATGTGTAAAAAAAGTGTTTATTTCTAAGATTAATAGAAGTTAATAATGCATTGTGTGTAGTACACAAGGAGATTTAGAAGTCACAAGTAAGAATTGGCACATAAGGAATATTATCTTGAGAATAAGCTTAGCATTTGATGCCAAACACAGAGAGATGTAGAAAAGGAAGCCAAATATCATTAATATTCACTGAAAAGTCTCTTTCTGCTGTGACTTATTCTGCAGGCTATTAACTCCTCCGTTTGGCATTTTACACTCCACGATGACATCAGTGTTTTTTAAAGATATATTACTGGTGCATTCACTTGGGACACTCACACGGTATTGAAAACCGGTTTCTCTGTGATTCCCAGCTTGAACAGGATCCCAGAAAGGCAGGCAGAAAGATGTGATTAAATTCTTATCAACCGAGCAGAATGCCCGCCAGAAGAAAATCAGTCAGTAACCTGGAGAAGAAGAGAAGCAGTCCTCTAGATATAACTACAGACTCTTAAAAGTTTGGAAATCAGGTCTTCTCAAATAGCAAAAGCAGAGGTAATTTGATTTATTTGATATATTTATATATAATAATATAAACTATTTAAAGGCTGTTGGTACTTTGCAATTTATAGATTTTTATTACTACTTTCATTTTGAACAAGAATGTTTAACAAAAAAACAAACTAAAAAAAAAAAAAAAAAAAAAAAAACAAAAGCAATAAAAACTAATGCAAACACTAATGGCAATGTCCTGATGTTAGCAGTGTAATGGATGTGATCATCCACAAGAGGGTTTGCTAAAGCAGCAGAGCAAAGTGCTTCAACCACATCCACTTTCAAAATAAGGAAGAGAAGAGGAAAGTTTTTAATGCAAATGCTGGTCAAAAAAATGAAATGACTGCAAATTACCTGAATGAAAAACAGCACAAAAGTGAGCATGCCACAACCAGCTGTACTGAGGAATACATATGAGGGAGTCTTAGCTGCTGGAATCGAAGTCAAATACAGCCACCAGACCACGAGAAGAGAGAAAGAACATATTAGACGGTATATATATTATAGTGTTTGAAATATTATTATAATTTGAAGTAGCTGTTTTCTATATTAATATATTTGAAGTATACTTAATTCCAGCGGATACAAATACTCATTACTCCAGTCACTAATGTCACATGATCCCTTCAGAAATCATTCTTATTATTATTAATGTTGAAAAACAGTTGTAACGGCTTAATAGGATTATTTAACGAATAGAAAAAAAAGCATTTATTTAGAATATGGCGGCTGACCCCCAAACTGCTGAATGCATTTGTACATAATGGTTATCCCAGCTCTGTGATTATTAAATACATGTGTTTATCTGAGGGAAATGTTAGTTTTCCCCTTATTTAACGCCCGAAACAAAGCATTAGACATGGGATATGATAGTGACCGTATGTCAATTGGAGAATTACAGCTAAATTCAGTGCCGCTTGAACAAATGCCCAGCAAAGCAACAGTGCTGCCAAAATGTACTTGCATTTCTTCTGACTCCAACGGCAGAACCCCATGCTGGACTCTACTCCACAATACTGATGATAAGAGCCATCATATGCAGCAGAGCGTGGAGAATTTTCACCGAGCGCTTAGTCTCGCTTTCTAAAGACACGTATAAAACCAGGAATAAAGGCGTGTAGAGAAAGAACAAGAATATTTTCACATCGCAAAATACTCAATCATTAAAGCTTACTACCATTATAAAGTACAGAAAAAAATATTAAAGTCTTACAGTTACAGAACCAATAACGGCTTCGTGGGTTTGAAATTCTACAGGAATGTAACCTGATGAATAACATTTATTCCATGTGTTTGGCCTTTCTGCAAGCAGACAGATGCCCTCTCTGGGCTGTTTTTTTACTGCTGATTTTGGGACTAATAGGCCAATGACATTTCAGGTATAATGTCCCAATTGAATTGCCAAGACAAGGGCTTTGGAATCAGACTCCAGCACTGCTAAAGATATTAGCTCAATTAGTATCTGTCTCTCGTTGACTGTTTTGGGTGTCCAGATGGAAGAGCCAAGAAGTAGACTGCATATAAGCTTAATATGACTTCTACTATTGTTCCTTTGTCCTGTAACCTTGCCTACAGCAGTTACTGATTAACAGAAAAAAGCACACAATAGCTTAACTCTCAGCAGGGGCTTGACTTTTTGAAAAACCAACCATGAAGTATCCCAGCCCATATTGATTCATATATATCAAGGAGCAACCACATAGCTCTAATAGCATTAATGGGTCTCCTTCCTGTTCAGTATTGTGTGTGTTTTACTGAAAGCAAAGAGTCACATACACACCCCTTAAAGGTTGAGAGACAGAAGATACACAGGTGTCTTGTATTAGACCATTACATTGATGTTTTGGTCTCCTATAAGGAAGAATTTCTATATCACGACATATCTTTTAATGAAACATTACTAAGTCACTGTTTTTTAAGAATAACCTGAAAATTAAATCTATTATATTAACATCTAAAACTATAAAAAAAATAAATATATTATATTATGATTTCATATTTGTGTGTGTGACTTCTTAAACCCCTACATATATATATATATATAGGTTAATCATCAAATAATTGTGTGTGTGTGTGTGTGTGTGTGTGAAACACTTTTTATATATTGAACATTTTAACCACAATTAAAACCCAATACTCTAGATTTAAATACAGTTTGAGTGAAATAATAAATGGGTTAATCATCAAATAATGGCAACATTTGTTCATGCTACCAACTCGGTGAGGGAAAGCTAGGTTAATCACTAATTTTCAAGGTATTAAGAATGATTAAATGGGTGGATTTTCTAGGCTGTTATGGCAATGCATGTTCAACTGCTGGGCTGAAAATACATCTATTCAATATTCAATATTCAGTGCTGTAAAAACTATGTCAGTAGTCATAAGCCTTTCCTAAACTTACAGCTCTTATTTTATTTTCTCTTTGCAAACTTAGTGCGTAAATAAAGGATAAAAATAATACATATATTATTCTTACACTTACTTCTTACCATCTCCAAGTAGAGGAAGACCAGGCCATAACCATACAGAGAGGGGTGGGCGCAAACCTCTTGTGTGGAGCCATCCCAGGTGTAGCCTCCGTAGTAATGTCCGGTCCACACACCCCGGTATAGCCACACATGCCACCCCCAGCACCTGGAGAGGCCAACACACGCACTACCACGGCAGCGTCCTGAAGCCGCCCATGCTCACCGGCATACTCCCCTCCATCACCGCTGCCATTACAGCATAGAGAAAAATGGAAAACCTTTCAGGGATGTACAAGACTCCACCTCTTATGCAACGCCTAAATATTTAATGAATCATAGTGCTAGTAGATTTGCTTTCTTCAAGCAAACAGGTACAAATTCTGACCCAAAGATGCCCCTGATATGGACCACATGTTCATGAGCCATGTTGCTATGATTTTATTTTTTTTTTGTTCTACAAAGACGCACATTTAACACGCAATGTGATTTTAATATTGGCAGGTGAAGAAGCTGCATGAATGTGTGTGTAGGTAAGTCTGGCTGCTGTGGTCGATAGTCATATGATGCTTTGCAAAACCTTTAGCAAACACATTATACAGATAAAGACCTTCAGTCTTGTGCCATATCATGTGGTCTTTGGCCAGGTTTCATTGTGCTACTAAACATCACTCCACCAAAAACAATCTGTTAAATGACACGCTTAAATTCCCACAAACACATCATGTTTAGAGCTCCAGAACCACTAACCTCGTGATAATAACAAGCTATAAGATGAAACCTGTATAAGAGTGTGAAACTCCTCTAGACGTCATGCAAACCATAATCTAGAGATGATGCCATTTTAAATTGCATTTGCCAATATATTATGGTGCGGCAGCATCACGCGCTGTCAATAGTATGGAAAAAGTGTCACTTACCTGCGCCACGTCTCCAGACGGTCAGAGGAAATGGCGTGTTTTTATGATTGCGTATTTTGGACAAGAATCACAAGATCGTTATCGCTTGAGGGGTTTTGTAACCTACTTTTTTTTTTAATTGAATCTGATGTTCTCTCTCTGTACAGTTTACTCGAAGCCTCTCTTGATGCAGACGCACGACTTCACGCGCGTGCCAGCTCTTTCATATATCACTTGTATTGTGAGCGCACGGCTGACGCTCTTGGAAGTTGACGGGCAGATTCTGACCACCCCCCCGCGCTGTCACTATTGGCTGTTGCTTGTGAAAGGGGCGGGATAATTATGCAGAGGATGATGTCTGAAACGCACTTCGGTTGCCTTGGTAACCACATCTTTGAGCGATATCTGAGGATTGGGTCATCTTGTCCATCGGGTTTTCTTTCCAAAAATTTAAAATGGGTCATTTTTTAAATTTATTTTTAAGTGAACTATGCTGTTAAAAAGTTTTGGGGGGTCTAAGTTTTTTAATTTTTTTAATGTTTGAAAAAGAAAAAAGGGTTTTTAATGCTCCCCAAGGGTGCATTCATCTGTTTAAAAATACATTTTAAAAACTATAATTTTGTTAAGTATTGTTATTTTTAAAATAACTGTTTTTTTTTTAAATATTTAAAATGAAATTTATTTGATGGCAAAGCTAATTTCCCAGTCATTATTCAGTTTTCTTTTAGGCCGGGAAATCACAATAAAATTTTTCACTAAAAAAATTTATTATTTCTATGCTGAAAAAATTTTTCTGTTTTTTTTTAAAAACCTTTAAACATTAGATTTTTTAGAATAGAAATTCAAAGGAAAAAAAATTTATTAAAAAAAAAAAAATTTTTGAAACATTTAAAGTTTTTGGCTGCCACTTTTGCCCCTTTTAAATAAAAAATTTATTTAAAAATATGCAAATAAAAGTAAAATTTTCCTTTAAAATGTATGTAAAAATGTATGTTTATTTTTACCATTTCAGTTATTTTTTTTTTATTTTTTTATTCAGTAAAAACTGTGATCCTAGAATGGGTTTTGGGAATATAGATGGATGGAGAAAAAAATTTAAAAAAAAAAAATATTAATATAAATAAAGGGGAAAATTTAAAATTTTTAAAAAATATTTGTTATTTACATACCCAAACATATTCAGATAAAAAAAAATACATTTTTTTAAAATTTACTTTTTAAAGGCTTAAAAATTTTTGGGCAACCCTTTTTTAAGGGAAAAAATTTAAATTTTAAAAAAAGTATGTATTTTTATGTATTTTTATTTTGTGTATATGTTTTTAATTATATAAATTAATTATTTATTATTATATTACTTTACTTTCCATTATTTGATGTTTAAACCCCTTTTTTTATTTCATTAAACTGTATTTTAATCTAAAATATTGGAATTAACACACACACACACAAAACACAAAAACAAAACACACCCCACACCCCCACACACACACATATATATATATATTTTTTTTGCTAGGGGTTCAAATTTGAAGTGGATAAAATTTTCCCTTTGGGCCAAAAAACCTTTAAAACCCAAATGCTTTTTTTTTTGGGACAACTTTGATTCCTTTTTTCCCCCCCAAATATGGGGCTAGATATTTTACATTTCTTAAAAATTGTCCAAAAGCTGTCTTGTATATTCAAAGCAGTAAACATTTAAGTGGATCGGTTCATCACAGTTGTCCAAAGACAAGAACCTTTTTGGTTTTGGGTTTTTTCCACAACTTTGATAAAAGGGTTTTTGACCCAATTCACATGTTGACTACTGGTCAAAATTTACCATTTCTATTTGCCTCGAAAGGGCAGAATTATCTCCCGGATTTGCATACCCCATCAGCCTTTTTACCAGCTAAACCCTTTGAATAAGATTTTTCGAAATGTCGCATACTGACCCCAAGAGGGTGCGATGGGGCGGGTTTTCTATCTAGCTGCAGTTCATCTGCAAAAACCCAGTCGCCTTGGTCAAAAAGAAAGTTTATGTAAAATTTAATGTTTTATGCTGCGGTAAACATCACATTATTTTCCAGCCCCGTAACCTGCTCGCCGTCAAAGCACCATTCTATCCCTCACTTTTATTTCCCCCCTTTTTTCGGGGTGGGGGTGAGTGACGGGGGATGACATTTTCCCGTATGATTCACAAAGCAGTGAATCAAAAATTTATTTTATGTTTTACAAAATAGAAAAATTTTCTCCCGCCAATTTTTTTGTCCTTTTGGGGTCAAGACCAAAATTCCCGGGGGAGGGGGCGAATTGGAACCCGAGCGTCCTTGGGGAAAAAAGGCTGTTGCACAAAGGGTGCAGGGGTTTCTAAAAGCTATATCTATAAAAGGGCTGTCCTTTTACCTTTTTTGACAGCCGCAAACCCTGAATACATGGGAATTGCGTGGTCCCCCTCCCCCAGCAAAAATCAAGCGGGAGATTTTTTGTTTGGGGATTTTAGGTTTTTGGGAGCAAATTGGACGCGGTGTTTTTTTGGTTTTCCCGAGGGGTTTCCTGCTAAAAAAAAAACCTGCCGAAAAACGCGGGCGTGTCGGGCGCCATGACAACAGCCGGCCCCCTGCACTCCAAAAACAAAACCCAGAGAAGGAAGACAGGAAAAAGCTAAAAAAAAAAGCAAAGGAGCACATTTGAAAATAGACACAAGTGGAGTCCAAATAATGACTTCCTTTTTTTAATTCATTTTGTAATTTGAATACACCGCATGAGTAGTTAGGCCTACAAGTCGGTCTTTACCAATAACCTTTTTCTCTGGACGCTTTAAACCCAAGACAGAAAATAAATAAAAAAATAAAATAAAAGCAAACATTATAGGCTTGTAACCTATATGTAGGAGTGGTGATGTAAATATTTTTATGGAGCTTATTAAGTAAAGCATGTGCAATAACCTCAGTGGGTTTTATATAGGAGAGAGGGCTACTAAATAATAGATGTCCGTAATCTCAGTGAGGGATAACGTCACAGATGCGACCGCGGAGGTTTTCATGCTTTTATTCAGTGCGCTAATGGTGAGTCATAACTGTTAGGACTGAGATGGTTCTCCATAGAGACGTGAGGCTGGAGCAGTCTCCTAAAGATTTGGATTGGCAATTTTTACATTTTCAAGTAATTTATAGCTACATTTTATGCTTTATCTCAATTTTACTAGTAGAGGTTGATTGGGGGGGGGGGTTGGGGTTTGCATATAGATGTTCATTTTGCAAATCAGTTAAAATAGTTAAAATAGTAACAGGAAATAGTGATAGATCTTTTTGGAAGTTTTATATTTCCACTTTTAATATTGTGAAATTTCCATTCCCAAGGGTGCCTCCAAACTGCTGTTTTTCCCCAAAGTGTTAAGGTATGATTTCTTTGTAAAACAAAAAAGAGGATATTTTAGAAATGTTTTTTTTTTTTTTTTTTTTTTTTTTTTTTTTATGTCAATGTAAATAAGGTCACCAAAACTGCTTGGTTACCAACATTCTTCAACGGGTTAATTAGCACCTACTTCTATTTTATTCTATTCTATCTATTCTATTCTATTCTGTTCTGCTGTTCGTTGTTTTCCATTATTTCATTTTGGACTAATTTATTTATGATTTTATTTATTTTTAATAGTATAAAAAACCTTTTAATGTGTACTATGCTAGAACAACTGAGACTTGTCAAATTACTTTTAAAACTGTTGCTTGATTACTTCTTTTGTTCTCCTCATTTGTAAATCGCTTTGGAAAAAAGCATCTGCTAAAAGAATAAATGTAAATGTATTCAAAATATTTTCTTTTGTATTCCACAGAAGGATGAAAGTCACAATACCATTTATTTTTGTATATTCTATTGCCAAAGCCCCCCCCCCCAAATTAATAATTAATAATTGTGAGATAATAACTTTTAAATTTTGACTTTTTTTCTCAGAATTTATATACAGTATAGTAGTAAACTGAGTTTATATCTCAGTTTGGTCTTTTTGTCGAATTGTGAGATATATTCCTTTAAAAAAAAGTAGATAAAAAGATAAAATCGATAGAAAATGGATAAGAAAAAAGATTAGAAGTCACAATTTCTCATTTTTAATTTTTGCATGGGGAAAACGGGTTCCATATTGAGGGTGAGTAATGATGGGGAATATTCAATTTTGGGTAAACTACACCTTTAAGGCTGCCATTGTTTTTCAGCTTAATATGGCAGTATTGGGTTTTTGTTACCCACTGGACTGCCCATTAATGCCATTACCAGGCTCTGGATCAAGAAATCCCTAGGAATTCACTTAAGAATGATATGCTCAAACAGCTTCCATTTTCCCATTAAACTCTTACATTTTAAGAGCAAATATGCTTTTAAATGTATGCAATAACCTCATACCTGCGACTTTTAAACATACACTTTTTCCCTCCTAGGCGGTTGTAGGCCTAGGTGTTACTGCTAAACAGAAAGGGCTGGTTTCTGTGACATTTCCTCAATTTTTTTTCTACGTTCATCCCCCTCTTATCCTGTTTTCTCTTGTTGTACCAGGAAGAGAACAAAAATTCATGTGTTTTTTCCCGCGGGGTGAGGGGGTGGAGGGATTTTGCTGTGGATGGTTTATTTTTGGGCTGCTTTTTTTAAATTGGGGTTCAAAATGGCACATCGACGTTCCCACCACCTTCACATGAATAAACCCTTTTGACGTAAAAAGAGCAAACCTGTTGCCCCGGGGACGAAAAACACAGAGATCTTTTTCCCCCGTTTTGCCGGGAATTCCATTCTTGATGCATTTTTTTCCCACTCTTGACCAGTCGAAGTTTTAAAAGGGGCAACGCCCTGTGTTTATTTGTGTAAGCGAGAGGAAGGGATTTTTATGTGCAGGGGGCGGATGTTTTTTTTTTTAAAGGGGCATGGCTCTGTATTGACCTTTTGGACTAAATTTGGGGCACCAAGCCATCCCATGGCAACCTGGTGAGGTGCAGGGGCAGAGTAAAAAACCACTATAAACTGTTGCATATGAGAGAGAGAAAGAGAGAGAGGGGCATTTTTTGAGACCCCCATATAAACGGATCTTAACGAATGTAGGTAATTCAAAACTGGAGAAAAACAACAGCGAACCACTTGAAATGAATTTTTTTTAAGATGAACCACCCACAAAAAAAGCCGTAAATTCCACCCTGAACGGTTTAAAAAAACGAAATGTCAAAAGCATACCCAATTGAAACTCATTTTGAGAGCTTGCAGCATTTGAAGAATAGAGTATAAGCAATGCCCGGTGGGTGTGGGGTTTAAGGTTTAAAAAACCCCCAGCAGGATGGGAAACCCACGCAAAAACCCCCTACCCCCAGCCCAGAAAGCCCGGGTTATTTCAGACGAGGGTTTTCTCAGTTTGAAAGGAACTCCCCCTGTTCGGAAACTTTTTTCCCAATAAGTTTCATTTTGGTTCATTTTAAAGGGGCTGTATTTAAACTCAGGATACATAAAACAACACACCACACACACACACACACACACACACACACACACATACATATATACAGTTTTATATAATTTTTTTAAATTTAAATATATTTTTTAAATTTTTACTTAAAGGGGAATTACCCAAAAAAAACATTTTTGTCCCTTAAATACTCACCCCCATGTCGTCCAAACCCCTAAATTCTTCAAAAAATTTTTGATGAAAATTTGAGAGCCTTTTTGACCCCCAAAGATACAAAAACAACTGACCCCCCTTTGTTTTGTGGGGGACAAAGAAAAACATGGAAAACCTTGGTTTCCCCCGTAAACTTATGAAATTTAAAAAAAAACTTTTTGGGAAAGAAGACAAAAATTAAATTTAAAATTTCCTTTTTTCCCCTTTTGTGTCAGTCCCTTTGGCCCCTTTATGCTGCTTTACTAAAGAAAAAAAAAAAAAAAAGCCCCCCTTTTTTTACAAGCAAGGAATGCACACGGGGACATCTTCGGGACCCAAATTAAGATATTTTTGAAAGAATCCGAGAGCTTTTTTGAACCCCCCCTAGAAAAGCAACACAACTGACAAAGTTCCAAAGCTTTAGAAAGCTAGTAATAAACATTAAAAAAATTTTTTATGGTTTTCAATGACGCAAAAGAAGAAACCGTTGGGAATTTAAATTTTTTTTTTTTTGTTTTCTTTTTCACAAAAAAATTTAAATTCCTAGCTTCATAAATTAAGGTTTAACCATTGTGGCACGGGAAATTTACAAGTCCTTTTACTACCTTTCTGTGCCTCAAGTGTCAGTTGTGTGCGGTCTATGCGGGTCAGGAAGCTCTCGGATTTCATCAACAATATCTTAATTTGTTTGTCGAAGACAAACAAAGGTTTTACGGGTTCCGAATGACATGCGGTGAGTAATGACAGAATTTAAATTTTTGGGTGAACTACCCTTAAAGGGAGCCATGGTGTAATGTCTGGCAAAAAAAAAAATCAAGCATAATCCACATGCCATACCAGATGGGGGGCAATATGCCTCAATCAGTGAATTGGTCTACTCAGAGTAACCAAACGAGAACGGCATCGTCTCATGCTAAGCCCCTACCTCACAACAACCATAGAGCAATAGCCGAAGCCCTAAAAGGACGTTTTGCACTCCAGGTAGGGAACGTGGGGGTGATGTAAGTGAGTGGAACATGACATCTTCAAGCTACTCCCCTTCACCTTTACAAGTGAAATATGTTCAATACCTTCGTTTTGTTGTTCATATTACATTTTGAGTCGGTATATACACATTATTTGAATTAAATTATTTGACCAGACAGCATCTGAAACGATCATTGGTCAACAATCCAGATCCAGCTGATGTTGAACGCAAGCTAGCGCCAACCAACGGACAACCAGCTGCCCCAAACTCTCAAGGATTCAGCGCGGTAGATACACGCAATTGACCCTCTTTCACACGCTTTCAAAAAACTTAGAAACCGTTCTGAATAAAGTGATTGAGTGCTCGCCGCCGACTTCCGGGCGCTCTCCCGCCCTCTTCTCTCTCTCGGGTTTCTTACTCATCGAAGTCCGCAGTGTGCAAAGCTTCGTTAGGTAATGTTACATTTTAGCATCAGCGTTGGTAGGAGACGGCTTTTGGTCTTGGTTTTAGCTCCAGGTGAAAAAAACCGGATCTGATCTGTGGTGGGTAGTCATAGCTAGCTAATTGAGCAACAGCAGCTACCTGGTTAGCCTACGCACGGTTTATCCGAAACAGCCCCCTTCGATCACTTTCTATGGTTATAACTTTCCCGACAAACAAATTAAGCGCAAACATATATAAACCAAACTTCGAGCGAAATAACTAAAACAGCATCTTACTTACGTTTACCATCCATCCAAAAGAAATGTTGCAAGTTCACGGAGTTCAAGCTCATTTCTGTCAAGTCCATCAGTGGTGTCTTCCAGCGATGGAAAAAGCAGTGCCGATGTTTACGTTCGTTTCGCTCCTTTTGCCTTATCGGAATTTGATTGTGTGAATTCCGAGCGCGTTGGCCTTTGCATCAGGTCAGGTTCAAGTACGCCACAAATATCCGTGTCGAGTTATTCGGTGTATTGCACGGTTGGCTGGTGGGGTAATATTGCCCGCGATTACCGCCTCTCCCCATGGGCCCCGAACCCTTGGTGTTATTACAGCGACAACCTGGGTCGGCGCCGGGGCGAATCAAATGCTAATGCTAATTAAGGTTTGATATCTCTTGCAGCACTATATACTTGGACTTTCTATTTAATGACATCATCCTGCCTTTATTTTTCTCATTCTTTTGATGCGGTGTTAGGTCAATGTATTTTTTGATATTTTGTACCTCAATTTTACACACATGGACACCGTTAAAACTAGGACCTCGGGTTTCTATTACAAATGGTTTTGTAGTGTGTTTTCTATAATTTTCTCGGAAAATACACACATAGTGGCCTATTTTACAAGATAATAGTGGCCTTGGAAGAGTCAAGAAGAGTGATCCCCCTGCTTTTTTATCATCAATCAGGTCTTCAGCTAAATGCCCTGGCCTGCCTCGTTTTTAACTCAATAGTACTCCAAGTGATGTGTACCTCTCTGAATAATTTAGTGGAAAATGCCAGACCTTTAAACCACCTGACCTAGTCTGGCATAAGGCTGGACAAAACGGCTGAAATACGCACACAGACCCTGTTCAGATTAAAAATGTTTATATAATTATAAACAGGCACACGCCGATCCTCTCGCGCACCCACATTTCTCGCCCACCACATTTCTCCCCATCGCTTTCGCACAACTCCTCCACTAGCCTATCGAATGGGGCGCGCCCTTCTTCCCCTAAACACCAGTTTAGTCCCCTGTTCAACAAACATATTTGAAAAAAAATAAATAGAAACTTCCCGGTAAAACTGGGGCCATGCTGTGTAGCAAACCCCAGACATCATCATAATTAACAGCGGTCTTCAGCTCGGCGTACTTTGAGACCCACGAGACCCGCTCTGCGGGTTAATTCTAATCTGTCGTGTCGCGCGCTACTTTTTAGAACTCACAGCCGTGGTCCACGTAGAAAACCGTCGAGAGCCACGTCATTAGTGTTGTTTTGTTGGTGGAGAAGCTGCAAATATGGAGGAAAGAGAGTTTGAGGCAGGAAAATTTTGTACTTTTCATGAACAGAGGAGGAAAATAGCTTTGCAAAAGTGATAAAGTGGTAGACAGGCGCTGAAAATAAACACGGACCGTGACGCCGCGTCGGAACGACAACAAAAGTATCAGGTAAAGTAGAAAGAAACATTTACATCGTCATGATAGTGATGGTTTATGTTCAGTCCTTTTCCCTCCCTGGGCTTGACACCCACCGACAGGCAGCGGTCTCACCCGCAGGGAAACACGGTAGGTTGACAGCGGAGTTGAGTTTGTAGTGCATGAGATAGACAGCTTTACACCTCTTGCACACTGGCAGTTTCCAGCCCTGGACAGGCTTAAACAACATCAAGAGTTTTGTCAGATTAAAAATCCGAGTTCCTGGCGTTAGTGCAAAACTATCGCCATTGCTTTACTCGTGGGAATCGCCTGACGGGATGAGGTTAATATTTTCAAGACCATCAGCCTCCCAGTATCTTATCTGAGTGTTTTGGACAGTAAATTTTTGAAGGTTGATCGGGTTGAACCCCAGTTCCTATTGCGCATATGATGTTGTTTTTTCTGGAGCTGGAGGAGAAGAAGCGATTATATCATATTCATCATGAGCTTCTTTTATATTGCGCAACTATAAGATGAAAAAGACTCAGAATTTCGCTCGAGTGAAGATTGTCATTTGTGTTTTACAGCCAGGCTAGGTCACTTACAGTGCTCAAAAAATAAACTAAAGATGGCTGGAGTATTTTTTAATAATCCGACGCGATTCATGTATACTGTATATCTAGGTGTCCCTTGGTTGCAGCATCCCTTCTTCTAGAGGATAGATTATAGCTAAAAATGCTGAATTCTTTTGCTCTGAACAGACCTTAACTTATATGTTTTTTTATTTGAGAGAGAAACATTAAGTACTTTGGTATAAGAGGTTGTTTTAATAAAAATGTATTAGTCTCTCTCTTCTATCTATCTATCTTCTACTCTATCTAGATGCAGTAATATTTTCCCAATATTACATTAGGTTATAGGTCAAGGTTGTCCTCTGTTTAGTGTATTCATCTCTCTTGTCAAGCCCAAGTGGGTTGACTGAGGACTTGGAGTAATCAAATCATTTCTCAGTTTTTCTCCTGATTAGCTCATCAAATTGAGTCATGACTTCAGCAGTCCCAGGAAAACGTATACACTCATGCAAAGGCCAACACTGACATTTCGCTCTCCGCTCGTCTAAAGGCAGGATGTGGCTCATTCGTCAGAATTTCGTGTGAATGGAAGGCGATGCTATTGGGCATTATTGTGTTATGAGTTTCAGATGGGTGTAACACCTAACACACTTCATTTTGTAGGTTGTAGTATCAGTGCCAGGTCAGGTTTAAAATTATGTAACAGTAATTGGCTAGTTGAACGGCATCAACAAAAGACTTTTAGTGGGCGCTTATTGCGGTGCGTCTGAATTCGGAGGAGCTCAAGTAGTGATTTTTTTTACAATGCATTTAGAAGATTATTGACTAAATGGGTGGTTGAGAAAAAACCCCATTAAAGTAGCTTAAAAAGCCTGTGTTTGCTCTAGGATGTGAGAGGGGTCGACAGATAGTGTGACTAATGACAACTGCTCACGGATACAAGCGCATCTGCCTTAGTCACGTTTATTAGTGAGTTGAAGCCAATTAGTTATTTTCCAGGAAAACTACAACCCTCTTCACTGCGTATGGATCTGTGGAGGAACCACCATCTGTTGTTGACAAAAAAAAAACCAAAATGTTCCTTAAAAAATCGTGGTTTAAGTATTGGCGAAGCAACAGGTCTAGGGATTGGTACATTGATGGGCCTGTTTAGATTTTGAAAATTATGAAATGGTTACAGCCTCAGGATTTATTTGTTATGCAAATCAGCTGGATTTCATATTTGACTCTTGGACTGAGCTTCTTTATTTTGGATGTAAACCTAAGGTGTTGATATTCAAGGAATTGTTCCGAAATTGAAACATTTGCTGAAAATTAACTCCAAGATAAGTTTTTCATCTAAACAGATTGGAGAAATTGTAGCATCGCATTAGTTGCTTCTATCTAATCCGATCCACATTATCTTAAACCTGTTACTATCAAAGCAAAGGTGATGTGATTACAGACAAAACAAGGACATTCTTTACTCCAGAAACGCTGTTCTCCATTTCTGCTGTCCTCACAGACTACCGCTGTGTCTTGAATACAGTGAACATTTATTTCAAATGTATTCATCCTCAGACCCTCTAAGATTTAGATGAGTTTGTTTCTACATCTGATCAGATTCTGAGGAATTCAGCATTACATCACTTGCCTCACCAGTGGATCCTCTGCAGTGAATGGGTGCCGTCAGAATGAGAGTTCAAACAGCTGATAAAAACATAACTATAATCCACGAGTAATGCAAGTAATCCACAAGGTGTATGTTTGTAATAAAAAAAATCCATCAAGATGTTTTTAGCTTTAATCTGTTGATCTGTTAATCTAAAATATTACAATTCCTTTAACGATTGTAATTGCTTCATCCCAAACCGCTATGTCGGTGGATTTTTGATGTGAGAGAGATTTGTGTGAGGAACAAGGGATTGACTTTTTCACTGGAGGAAGCATTATATTGGATTGTGGACTGGGCCAGAATCAATAGATGGGTTTATTTTTTGTACAAACACGCCACCTTTCACTTCTGAAGATGTTAATTAATGGACAGGGACTTGGCTTTGATGTTTGTCATACTAGTGTTTTGGACTCTCATTCTGACAGCACCCCCACTGCACCTCACTGCAGATATACCCACTGGTGAGCAAGAGATTGATGTAATGCTAGAATCCCTCAGAAGCTCTTCAGATGTAGAAACAACCTCATCTAAATCTTTGATGGTCTGAGGATGAATACATTTTAAGCAAATTTTCACTGTATTCAAGACACAGCGGTACGTCCCCTGTGAGGAGGGAGAGCAAATTGAAGTAAAGAATGTTGTCCTTGTATTGTCTTAATCAAATCTTTGCTTTGATAGTACAGATTCAAGTTAATGTGGATCGGATTAGATAGAAGCAAGAAAATTCACATTGTCCCGACCAACTAATGTGATTAGGCAGCCGATAAATATTTGAACTAGGGCGACCGCGTTGCATTAAGAATGTGCATAAACTGTGGTATTTTGGAAGTTCGATTAGGTTGCATTTGCTCTTATTTTAAAGTATGCATAGTTTTGTCTATTTTTTCGTCTGTTGTTTCTGTGGCTCAATCTGGTCCTGACAGGGCGCTTGGGACTTTGATCCTCTCTTCCCAGAGAAGCCGACTTGGCACATTGCTTGCTTGTAGTAAATGTAAGGTAATTGTACTTTATATAATCGCATAGATACTCATGAGTGCTTTCTGTTTTCAAAATGGGCTAAATATAAAAGGAAAGTGAAACATTTAAAGGTTGATTTTTGCACTGGACATCAGTAGCTCTTTCACTTGTGTGTGTGTGTATATATATATGGTAAAAACTTGTTCCAGGTCTTTGGTTGTCTTGTTTCCTCAACCTACACGTCCACGTTCACACACCCTCTCTTTACGACGTCGTTTGTCAGAATGGAAGCCAGAATGCTGGTCTGTTTTGCGTTCTATATGAATGGCACGGTGAGTTTCTAGTAATGACTAGTCCTCTGGGTGTAGAAATTACGGAGAAAAGAAGAAGACTGAAGCTCTGCACCACCTCACAGCCACACCAGCTCCTTCAGCCGCGTAACTGTAACCCCTCTGAGCCAGGAGGTGAGTGTGGAATGTAGGAGTGTGGAAATCCGAAAATATTTTGAGGTGTCGAAAACAGATGTTACCGTGGTTACGCCACACGGATGACCTGTACCCTCTTTCACGATCCTGGCCGCTTCCGAGGCAATCCAACAACTCCCTGTCAGGGATTTCAGCAGGCTGTTGAGTGTTTAAAACTTTTATGGTTAGGGCTAAATTTCAAGCCAGATTGAGTGTTGGGAAATCCACTCTGCCTCAGTTCATGCAGATGATTGGCGATTTTTGTAATCGCGCGTGATCTGGACAGTACAGGCTCAGAAACATGCCGACAGTTGAGTAAAGGGGCAAGTGATTCAATGTATAATCTAGTGACTGAGTAATCAAGCTGTGTGTGCTCCAGTTCCTGGAAAGATTTTGTGTGTATGAGCTTTGTGAGCATGGTATGGATCAAATGGACAGGAAGCAGACGGTGAATGTAGGAAGCCGTGCCTTCCCGTGCGAGACTCTGAAGGAAAACTCATGTGCATTTATGTTGAAAAACAAGACAAGAACAGTCATTGTGCTTTGGATTTATAGGAGTTTTCAGTTCACAGCCACTAAAGCTTGTATTTAATATGGAAAATGTTTATTTTGTAGGATGTTATTTGATTTTTATAATATATTTTAAATACAAATATCCATTCAAAATTTTGAGGCCATTTTTTTTTATTCAGCAAGGGCACATTTAAATGAATAAAATGTCTCTACATTAATACAAAACTGATCTATTTCTAGTAAATGCTGCTTTCAACATTGATACACAAGCAACAGATCAGTATAAAAATTCTAGTAATGTTTCACAGTATTTATTGTATACAAAAAGGAAATCATCCTTTGTGAGCAAAGAGACTTAAAAAAAAATCCTAACCAGCCATTTACTTCATTTCTAGTTTGTTTTGCATCAGTTTCTTCTGTAGTTTGCACCTAACCTAGACTTTCTCACTATAGTAATATTTGGAAGTATATTTATAAAACTCATTTAAGGTCTTAAGGATGCACTATTATATTAAGCCTATTGTATGGACACATTTCTTATGGGTCTCTTATTCATTTATATTAGATGCATTTTTACATTTCAAAAAACCTAGATAGAACAACAGAACAGGCAAGGGTCACGGGTTTAAAAAAAAAACAACCACTCAAGACACTTCCTCTGAATATTAGAGTTGTAGATTTAAATTTAGAAGATGACTGAATACAGCGCCATCATTAAATTAGAATCAACTAGTGAGTTGTTTTATTTTAATTGTTTAGTTTCTTTAGTTGCATTGTGGTCCAGGACTTTGAGATGGATGAGTTTATCAGGTGATGTCAGGCCATTAGTCTTCGTGTTCTTAAAGGGACAGTTATCCCAATGATAATTCTGTCATTAATTACTCACCAACTCATTTGCTATCCAACACCCGTAAGACCTTTGTTCATCTTCAGGACACAAATTAAGATATTTGTCATGAAATCCAGCGGAGACTGACTCGGAAGACAAGAAATCGTTATATAAAGTCATTATTTTTCTTTTCTTTGTGCACAAAATGTATTCTTGTAGCTTCATAAAATTATAGTTGAAGCACTCATGTCACATGAACTATTTTAACAATGTCCTTACTACCTTTCTGGGTCGTGTCAGTTGCACTGCTGTCTATGCAGGGTTAAAAAGCTCTCGGATTTCATCAAAAATATCTTAATTTGTGTTTGAATATGAACAAAGGTCTTATGGGTTTGGAACGACATTAGTGTGAGTAATTAATGACAATATTGGTTTTTGGGTGAACTAACCGTATAACACACACACACACACACACACACACACACAGTTCAGCCTCCCTCCGGACCTCTGTGTATGCAGTCATATCTTTTTGTGTGTATTTGTCTGTGAGCGGTCCTGTTGGATTCTCTGAAGTCTGATTTGAACTTAACTGTAATTCTTAGTAATGCTCTGGATTGTGTGGTGTTGCTCAACAGAGCTCTGTGCGAATCTGAATATCATTCTTCGTCAGAATGTAGTGAACTACTGAGTGAGGGAATAGCAGTCCTTTTGGCAAACTGTGTCACCCAGCTTATTTTAGACATTTCTGTTTTATACTGTTCTATATTTCAGCAGGTTATTGAAAAGAACAGACAGAATTTCCCAACAGACATCTGGCAGTTTTCTGGGTTTATATTTGTTATGGGTCTCTTATTCAAGGTTTTTGCTTGAATTTGCTGTAACAGGCTACAGTATACCACAAGCATTATTGCCAGTTTTGGGGGGCATAAAGCCAGATTCATTTTGAGAAATCCACTCTCCTCTCCACAAGATGCATTGGTGCATTTGAGTGGTGATTTTTGTGATTGCTCTGGACATTACAGGTTCAAAAACAAAAAGTGAGTAAAGTGCCATGTAAGCGGTGAGTAATAGTGACTACATCAAAGGTGTGTTTCAGATGTGTTTCAGAGTTTTCGCTTGAAATAGCAGTAAGTAGCCTATACCATGACCCTTAATGGCACAATAGTGGTAACTAAATTATGATACGATACATTGCAGTGAATGTTGAAAGTGAGTGAAATTTGTGATATACTGTGGGTTTGTTTTGCATTCTGGTATGTCCTGAACGGTTTTCAAACTGGGGTTTGGGGAAGTTTAGAGAAAAATAATATTTTGTATGTATGTATTTAAAAAATTATTTATTTTATAATTATTGTGTGTGTGTGTCTATATATATATATATATATATAGATATATATATATATATATATATTATATCACCAGAGGCCAACGATAACGATATTATCCCGATACTGTCTCACGATACAATATTATATTACAATATTGCGATTTTAAATGTATTGCAATATTCTGTGATATATTGCAATTTATTACCTTTTTTCCAACTTCAAATTTTGTCCTCAAATTAAAACTTTGGCAACATCTGTTTTAACTAAAAAGAAACATTTCTCAGTTTGTTTTATCTCACTTCAATTTTATTATTGCAGTGCAAAATGGGATTGTCAAGCAGACAAACGGACATGTCATAAATGTTGTATGCACCTGGCAAATTCAACTTTTTGTATTACAGTCTAGTCTAGTCAACCTTAATTAAATGTAAACAGGTATACACTGCTGTGCTACTACAGGTATTATGAACAATGCAACTAGAACTTTAACAAAACGTTATGCAGACCCTTCAGCATTTGGGGCATTTGAAAGTACTTTTAAATAAATATAACATAGTCTTACATTAAAATAAAAATGTTACATTTAAATGTTACATTTCAATTAAACATAACATGTATTCTTAAAGTAAACAATGTGCTACAACAGGTATACTTTGCACTGCTGTGCTCTTAGAGTAGTTCCAAGCCAATTTAATCACTGTTCTATATTAATACGCTGCTTTAATTGGTGCACACACACACCACTCTCACATAAACACAGAGAGGCAGAGAGGTTGGAGATTGCAGATCATACTGCGCACACACAGAAACTTATTTTGGTGCTGCCCCGCGACTTTTATTAATAAAATAACATAGATACATTATCTTCCCCAGCAATGAGGTAAAATCGAAGTAACTAAACAGCTTCATTGTGTTTTGAGAGAGAGACACACTGACGCAGGTAATTCACACACACAGCTGTCATCTCTCCCTCGATCGATAATTCATTCAAATAAATGTGGTCTTACCTGCACCATTTCATCTCTGTATCTGATTTGAAACAGGGGCAGAAAGCTAGAGCTAATGAGCCGTAACTGACGAAAATAACCGTCATTTTTAGTGCTGGCAAATGACCATGGAATAAGCAGGATAATCAATGGTTTGCCGTGCATTAAAGGGTTTACTCCACCCCAAAATGAAAATTTTGTCATTAATCACTTACCCCCATGTCGTTCCAAACCCGTAAAAGATTTGTTTATCTTCAGAACACAATTTAAGATATTTTGGATGAAAACCGGAAGGCTTGTGACTGTTCCATAGACTGCCAAATAAATTAAACTGTCAAGGTCCAGAAAAGTATGAAAGACATCATCAGAATAGTCCATCTGCCATCAGTGATTCAAGCGTAACGTTATGAAGTGACGAGAATACTTTTTGTACGTGAAGAAAAAAAAAAAAAACTTTATTCTGCAATTCATCTCCTCTGTATCTGTCTGCATCTCCGCCATTTTGGAGAATATTTGCTGAACGCAAACTGTGTGTGCTCTTCTGTGTCAGCTGCGACACAAGAATACATTTTCTACATGTATTTACTCTTTGATTTGAACGAAAACAGCGCATCCGTGTGGCGCGGGCTGACACAGAAGAGCGTACGTTGCTTGCGACCATCGGATATTCTCCAAAATGGCGCTACGGTGATGCGGAGAGACACAGAGGAGACGAATTATTGAATAAAGTCATTTTTGCATAAAAAAAAGTGTTCTCGCCCACTTCATAACATTATGGTTGACCACTAATGGCAGATGGACTATTCTGACGATGTCTTTCATACTTTTCTGGACCTTGACAGTGTAATTTACTTGGCAGTCAATGGGACAGTCACAAGCCTCCCGGTTTTCATCCAAAATATCTTAAATTGTATTCCGAAGACGAACGAAGCTTTTATGAGTTTGGAACGACATGGGAATCACACTTTTCTGAGAACAGAGTATTGAAGTGGAGATTGCTAAACTGCAAGCTTACCGGTGTTTTCAGAATTGCTTTCTGAAAACACCGGTTTATCCACAGTGAAGAGAGAGCGGGTACACATGGTTGCCAGGTTGACAAAGATAAGTAGCACACTTAGCAGATATTTCCATATTGCGCAAGTGGGAAGCTCTGTTTCGGGGATTACGTCTCATTATATCAGTCAACCCCGGTTGTGTTCCTCTGCGGCCAGATTAAACCTTGTTGTAGCCTGTATATTATGCTCTATTCATTATTTTTTTAAGAAACCTTGCAACTTTTCTACTTTTTTTTTTTTTTAAGTGTTAAAATTGACAGAATTTGACAGTACTATATGTCATTATGTTTTTCTATTACTTGAATGTTAAGCGATCAGCAGTACAAGTTTTATTTAATTCTTTTAAACAGGCATTATCTAATAATAATAATAATAATAAATAAATAAATTGCATACATTTCCAGAAGAAAAATCTGTACATTGACTAAAACCATGTTCAAAATTATTCTTTCACTTTGTTGACTTTATTATTGTCAAACTAAAAGGTTTTTCCAGAAGGAATTTTTGATATCTCATTGATTTTGGTTTTATCATTTTAATAAAACATTTTATAAATCACAATTTTTTTCAGAAATAAAATATTGTTAAAATCAAAGCATATGAACAAACCTCTCTGTAAAAATCTTAAATAGAACCTAATATAACCTAATATAGATAGAAAAGTGCAATTGAAGTGAAGATTTCTGGCTCCGCATGTTTTCTTTTCACAAGTCTGAAAAAAAAAAACATGTTATGAAAAGCCAAATAACCCAAAATATCAAATGTGTCCAGTGCTTGTAAAAACTATGGTTTTATTTGTAGTTTCGTGCCTTAATAGAAAGTGAATATTCATATTTTCCAGTATTATGGGCCTTAATACATGCAAATAGCTTTTTTTTATGCAAAGACAATTTGTCTTTGCGGATGAGCCACGCAGGATCCTGGAGCACAGCGGGCAGAGACTCAAGAGGTCTGATGGAGAGGACACCACCACTCTCTTGGGCGGCTGCCATACCTGACATGCTCCATGCTGCATGCTAATGACCAATTGCAGCTTTCGGTTTGACTGCTCTGCAGTGGCAAGGAACTCTGCAACCTTACCTGACTATGTGCGCCTGCTACTAAAGGTGTAAATATTAAAGATCTTCTATGTTTTAGTACGTTAATAACATGTTCGCTGCATAACGACGCATTGCTGATTGTCTGTATTTGTTTAAATAAGTGTTTACTCTGGCTCTCAGCTTTGAATCTGAAGGGCCTCCTTTAAAATCAAGTCAAACAAACCTCTTGATCTCATCCCAGGGGAATGACGCAAGGCCTTTCGTCTCTGCCGTCTCCTAGGCGAGCTCTTCCTGGGTCACCAGGCAGCTCTCACCTGATTCTCGTGGAACAGCTCACCCGTCGCCGTGCAATTGAATGGTCCGCTTATTCCCCACCGCGTCTGTGCGTCCGTCCCAGGGGGTGGAAGAGCACGCTAAATCTGTTGTACTATTTTAGTCTTCACACGTCGCTTGGATAATACATCTGCAATGCTCCAGACAGCAGTTAGAAGTGGTTAAAGGTTTTAAATACTAGAATTATTTCTGTGACCGTTTTTCTGCCGCAGCTCCTGCTCTGGTTTTTTGTGTGACTTAGAAAATGGACCATAGTCGGGGTATTTATTATGAAATGCAGGAAAATGAGGCTGTAATGGATAGATGCAGGGTTTAGTAGGCTGTGTGATTTTTAAAGGGTTAGTTCACCCAAAAACTGAAAATTCTGTCATTAATTACTCACCCTCATGTTGTTCCAAACCCACAAGACCTTGGTTCGTCTTCGGAACACAGATTAAGATATTTTTGATGAAATTCAAGATTTTTCTGACCCTGAATACACACCAAAAAAACCTACAAATTAAAAAACTACAAAGTTAAAATAATCCATGTGTGATACATACAACCATAATTTTATGAAGCTATGATAATACTTGTGGTACTGTCGTAAACTGTGTGTGCAAAGAAAATAAACTGACTTAATCCAACAATTTCTTCTCTTCCGTGTCAGACTTCGATGCACTTTTAGGAGAGTGTTACGAGGCACATGTGTGGTGCTGCTGACACAGGAGCTGGGTGTTCTAATGTTTTGGGTCATATAGTGATTTATAGTTTATTTTATTATTTTATTTCACCTCAGTGAGCCAGTTTCTGGAATGATTAATGCTTGTGAGTTGGTTCCTTTAATGAAATAGCTTAGTTCAAAAACGAGTTACTGTTTTGAATCAGTCTGAAACATCTACTGAGAGAAAATTCTGAAATAATTTTATTTTACTTTTATTTTATTTCACTTGTATTTTACTTCAATAAGCCAATTCTTTTTTTGAATCGAAAACAGTGTAGCCTGAATCCTGAAATGATTGACTCTTATGAGTCATTTTTTTAATGAATAGCTCTAAATTATGAGTTATTGGTTTGAATTAATCTGAAACATTTACTGAAAGAAAATTCAGAAAGAATTTATTTCATATGTGAGCAAAATCAACATTATAACTGTAATGTAAATAAATAAACCTGAATTGAATCAAGAAATCTGTATCAATACTCAGCTCTAGTGAGATACTATGCTTAAGGCCTCAAGAAGCAAGAACAACACTCGACAACAATATATAAGTCCCCAAAAATGAGTCTATGAACACAGTATGAAATTAATTTTAGTCCAGTTTAGTGTGTGAAATGAGTTGGTACTGTACTTTCAAGCAGTTAAATTGTAAAAAAAAACCGGGCATTTGTTTTGTTCTTTATACTGCTATTCTTTTATTATGTTTAGAGCCCCGACTGATATGGGGTTTTTTGGGGGGCGATACCGATATTAGGGAGTAAAAAAAGACTGATACAGGTAAAATGTATGCAGCGCAAAATGTAGTGGGTTCAATTCCCAGGGAACACATGTTAGGTCAAAAAATGTTAGCCTGAATGCACTGTAAACGTCGCTTTGGATAAAAGCGTCTGATAAATGCATAAACGTAAATGTAAAATGTAATGATACCGATATATCGGCAGATATTCATTATGTGTAGGCTATATTATAGTACAGTATAGTCAAAAGTTTGGACACACTTCCCATTCGTGTGTCCAAACTTTTGACTGGTACTGTATATATAATACATTATATAGCCTACATAAACAGAATATATATATATATATATATATATATATACACATATATATATATATATATATATATATATATATAACTTGCAAAAAAAAATAACATTTTTACAGTTACAATGATAACTCAAATGTGGTGACACTTATAATGATGTGACAAACATAGGCCTATGTAGTGGAGGCAGGGTATTTAACAATTTAACAATAAACTTTATTATTCAAAATGTGTCTGACATCAGTGCACTTAACCGTAAACTTCACTTCACTTATTATAAATAACACAAATAGAACAAAATATATATAACTTGAATTAAGAAATTAAACAAGGTAACTGTGTAGGGCAAGCTACTGCCAAACCAACAGGGGCAGGTTTATGCAGGAAGCACAGCTTTTCCAAATGTAAACACATAAAATGAATAAATAATAATAAATAATAATATATATATTTTTTTCCACAAACTCTGTTTTGTGTATTTTCTGGTAATCCAATGAACATGCAGAACATTCATATTTAAATCGTCTTTTTGCAGTTTAATATTCACAGACACAGTCTATAGTCTTCCACAAATCCATCCATGTTTTCTGCATTGCGTAAATTATAGGCCCCTACTAATGTAGCAAATGAATATGATAAGCTTATTGTGAGAATAGACGGGACATTGTTGTTTACTTACTCAGCATTGAGTCTCTCCAACTAGGTGACAACGTAGCGTTAAATCACCATTCAACAGACACAAGCCACCACCGTCTATTGGTCTGCAAAAAGATACTAACTTTTCAATCTGCTACGTTACTGATTGTACTGACAAACTATGCTGACACCGTGTAGAATAGAACGAGGCATCAGTTTACTGCATCCACGAGTGGACGCGAATACAGTATAATTATATGGTGTGACCGATGTGATAAGCATGAGTTCTGGGCTGCAGTGTGGCTGGTTTAAACACCAGCATTGACTGAGTGGCCACGATCAGCTCCGGTGGACGCAACTCAGGCTTTAATGCACCGCAGACGTGTGCCGTGATGTGCAGATCAGCTCTAGTCTCCAACATCACTGAATCTGTTGTTAAAAATGAACCATCCATTCATCATATCATCATGCAGAACTAAGAATTAGAATCATTATAATGTGACAATCAAATATAGGTGAAGCAGCAGACTCGGGGGAGGTTTGAGCTCATCTGTGCATCTCTACACTACACTGACCTGGGTCACCAGTAGCAAACAATGAAGCGTGAACACCATTCAGAAGCATTTAATCTGTGTTATATTTTCGGTAAAAAAAACTGTTCATATCAGCGGCATATTCGCAGATACTGATATATCGGCACAGGCTCATATCGGCTAATTATCACTAATTATGTTTACATACTGTAAGCTTTGTGTGAATCCTTAAAAATTTTGAAGACATGTGTCTTGATGCCTTTCTGTATCTGTTAAATTTTCTCTTGGGGTTTGTGTCACCATTTTGTGGCAGATGGAGAGTTAGTGGACCTGGTTGGTCTGGAAACCTTCATTCAGAGAGATGCAAGAGGGTTTAACATAAATCACGGATGCTAGCGAGCGCTAATCAACACATCTCCACCCCCATGGTATTCACACCCCCTGTGTGAGTGACTGATGCCTTCTCATATTCTCTGCCTCAAAGAAAGAGAGCTAAGCTCCTCGAGAAGGTTGATTCTCTCAAGCGGGCCTATTGACGAGCGAGCCAGTGTTTAAACTCTCTTCAAATGTCCCATCTTTTTAAAGAGCATTAAACGCTGATCAGCGCTCTGGCACCAAGCCAGAGTGGAGAGAGAGAGAGGAGTGACAAAGATTTGGACAGGAGGTGCTTTCGGCTCTTCCATTAGATCACTGCCAGAGCTTTAGAGACCAGCTTCAGCCTGCTCTATAGTCAATACAGGGCTTTCCAGGAACTGTACCAGCATGTTAGCGCCCCAAAAGGCCCTGGGACATGTCAGAGCTGGCTGTGGCCAAAGACATGAGCAAGCCTTTCAGAATGGTGTGAGAAACAATCCTTACTGTAGGTCCATAGGTTCATCTGCAGAACATGACGGAAAAAAATACAAAATTTCTGCAATCAGTCATTTTTCTTGACTTGATTTCTGCCATTTCATGAGAAAATGTGACAATTTATAGGGTGTTAGGGTGGACTTTATTGCATTTCTATTTGTTTGCTACTTGTGGTTGGTAGTTTTTTTTTTTTTTTGCGTCCTAAGTATGAATTTACCTTATTAGTAAAAGATATACAAATATAATATATGTAACATAATTTTAATATTTAATTGTGCAAGTGTTCATGTCAGTTTATATATATATATATATATATATATATATATATATATATATATATATATATATATATATATATATATATATATATATATATATATATATATATATATATATATATATATATTTGTATAGTGCTTTTTACAATACAAATAGTTGCAAAGCAACTTTAAAGAAAATTTAGTTTTCTACAATATTTAGCAGTAGCTTATCAGTAGTGACTGTCAGTTTATGTACATATGGCAGAAATGTACGGAAAAATCAGTTACAGACGTAATCAAACAGATGATGAACACTATTAACAGCAATTATTATATGATGCAGTCAAACTTATAGCAAAGTTTGGTAGTTCTCTATGTTGTTTCAGGGTTGGCAATCTTTGAAGTTAATCTTCAAATATACTAAATTACAATACTACAATAAATACAATTAATTTAGCACTATTCATTTTTCATCTTTAGCAAATCTCAAAATGAATATCCAGTTTTCATAATATCCAATAATGTTGTGATGCCAATATTAAGTTGATTTTAATTTTCAGGAATTTAAGTTCATTAGACAAAATTCTATTGAATTTGAATGTCTCTGAATATTTATTATACAATTTACTTTTTGCACTTTACTTGGGATTTTGCATTAGTATTTAGTGGAAGGTCATACCCTTATTTGACCCAAATATTGATTTAAAAAATAATAAATTAACTATTTGTAGATTGAAGCTATTTGTTTACTATTTCTATTTAAGATTAAACCAGTTCTTTATTTTTTGTGGATCTATACCTTATAAATAATTTCATCATTTAGCCTAAATGTTATTTAATTATGAAAGAAACAGCTTTGATATTTTAACACTTTTTATTTGCATTGTGCCCATTATTTTATAGAATTAAGCTGTCTTTCAAGATTTGACTCAAAATAAATGCAGGTTGTGAACTTTAAGAAACAAATGTCTTAGGAACAGTCCTGTAGACCTTCATTATGTTGAGCCACATTCTTTGAGAAATTGGGGATTTGCAGTTTGAGATTAACAGTCAAAACAAGAAATCCAGCTACCATAAAGTTCTGGCCCAAGTTCAAATTCTGTTACATGTGCGTCAAAGCAAAACAGCAAGACTATTTCTGACATTTATCAGTTACTCATTACAGTTTACTGGCTCTCAGCTGATAACACATTGTGTTCATAAAGATAATGATTCATTTTAGGAGGAACTCCATACTCACCTAGAATACTGTTGACTACTTAATAATTAAAGACTGATTAAAAAAGTGATTGATTGCATTAACTATTCCACACCAAAGGAAGTGCTGTGGTTATACTGGGTCACGAGACAAATTACACTGCAGGAGGACAGCCAGACTGCATTTGCATGATTAAACCAGCAGGTGAGGCTACTGTCTCAGTGCAGCCAAGGCAAAGCAGCTGAAAGCTTGTCATCTTCTCCTCAATGCAGAGCTGCCAGTTTTACCAATAATGTAATGCAGGTTCATTAAAAAAATTAAATAAAATCACGTAAACTAAAGCAGTAAGACTTTGTATATATATTTTTTTTAAGAATCTCTGCACGGAAAAGTTTTGGACCTATTTTCAGTCAAATTTATATTACATGTCCATGTGTTGATTTGCATAAAAATATGTTTGAGAATGTTAAAATCCCCAAACCTGAAAGCTTTTCTGTGCATAACATTATCTACTTGAACACCTAACAGACTTAAGGCTCAGGAAGTGTGGACCAGTGTTTTTAATAATCGCTAAAACTAGACAGTCCAGATCCTCTCTCTTCTTTGCTTGGGGCAGGGCTCATGGTAGATTGATAAGGCAGCGTGGGTAATGTGCTACCCTGCTGCGTATCCAGTCGCTGCTAGGCAGCGTGGGTATTGTAGTGCATCTCCACTGACTTAGAGGCGAGGTGAGTCATCCTTTAACATCCTCTGGATCTGTTTTGGAAGCGGCAAAACATACAACTCCGTTGCGAGCGCAAACATTCTGACACAGGCATTAATGACTCTTACAAGCCCCATTAACAGCCAGCTAGGGGACTTTATACTCTCTTTGAAAAACAAATGTGCTGTTTTCATTTAGTTTATATTATAATTTAATAGGTCCTTTGTTTTACATACTGATCACAGCCTTATTCTATTAAGTAAGTTTGGGCATGTATCTTGCCTGGCAAAACTTTTCAGCTCCATTAACATCAGTGTGTTTGTGTTTCTTGCAGTGAGGGTGTTCAGCTGGCCATCACAGTCCTCCTCGTGAGGTCTACGGTCATGGCTGACACTGAGGACCCCCTTTAGAGCTCTGCGTCTTTGCCTCTGAAACCAGACGAACCCGAGGTTGCACGCTGTTTATCCAAAAAGCATCTTTTCCTGCTACTTGAAGAATTTCAGAGGCAGAGAAAACACGTGCCGTCATCCATGAATTCACCAAACACACCCGGTAAGAGATTTTACTCGTTCATGTATCACTTTGCAACACTGATATTCCCTTTTGAAGATGGTTCACTTCCACATTGCTTCAGGAATCTGACGCGATGGGGACTCCCTTCCTTCCTTAACCTACCTGAAATCTTATTGCATAACGCCAGTGAAGTTGCACTTCATACTGGCCAATGCCAGGCAAGACGGCAGAAAGGGGCGGGGCCTTGCCGCTATATAATGCGCCGTCTTGGTGGCATGAACTCAGAATCTTCCTGCTTCAAGCATCCTAATTCAGGACAGCTGTGGAGAAGACACAAGAAGACAGATTTCCTTCTTGGCGTTCCAGCATGTCAAGCTATTGCACACAGTGTACCGGACCTATCAAGGCTCTGCATCCTGTGCCTGGGTTTCGCCCATGAGGAGGCAGCACTCGCTGGGTCCGACTGCTCACACTGTGCGGGTACTTAGAACCCGGACGAATATAGCACCTGCTGATTTCTCCCAGCAGCGTCCCATTGCCGCCAGCGAGCCGCTGGTGGGACCGCCGCATGGGAGCGATTGTGCACCGGTTTTATTCCGCACAATATTATTCGTCTGCATTTCAGGACGAGCTTGTCCGAATTCTCACCAGGGCCATGAGTGATCTCGGTCTGGAGTGGGAGTCCCCCGACAAACCAGTTAAGAGTAAGCTGGATTGATGGTTCCTTTCCTCAGGCCGCAGAACCACCGCTTCGAGGAAGCAAGCCCCATTTCTTCCTGATCTGCATGACGAAGTCGCTAAGCCGTGGGCAGTGCCCCAGTCGGTTCGCACCCACACCGGCGGATCTGAGATTTTCACTAAAGTCGACGGAACAGAAACCCAGGGCTATACGCGCATTCCGCCCGTCGAGGAGTCTGTCGCTGCCCACCTCTGCCCCTCGTCGGCCTCTCTGCGGAGACAATGCTGCCATCAAAGTCTTGCCGCCCGCATCGCGGACAAAGCATACGCTGCCTCGGGAGAGGAGATTTCGGCACTTCATACAATGGCAGTGCTACAGGTTTTTCAGGCACAGCTCCTAAAATCCCTGGACTGGGGGGGAGACGTTTAAAGATCTACGTGCGGCGAAGGACTTCACCTTAAAAGCTACAAAAAAGACGGCCCAGGCAATCAGACATAGCATGGATTACATGGTGGTGCTGCACCAGCATCTGTGGCTGACGTTGACAGAGCTGAAGGACGCGAACAAGAAAGCTCTGTTCAGCGCGCCTTTGTCTCCCTCCGGCCTCTTTGCAGATGCTGCGGAGCCCATCACGGAGCGTTTCTCAGAAGCTCAGAAACGCTCCAAAGCAATGAGTCACTTCCTGCAGCGCCATGCTAGAGCTGCGCAGCCTTCAGCATGCAGTAGGTCAACATCTGCTTCCCACCGCCCAGCGAAGCAAGCCCACCCAGCTCCCACTGCACCGGCACCAGATCAGGTGCCTTCTGTTTGCGCCAAAACTGCATGGCAGAGGGCGCTGAAGATGCGTCATGGCCCCAAGAAGAAGGACAGCCGTCCCAGGGGAGCCTCTCGCCCTCCCACTGGCTCTGGTGCTGGGAGCGCTGGCTCTGCCGCCCTTAGAGCTGCTTCAATCTGTTGGCCTGAAGGAGCTCTCGCTTAAAACCGCTCTGCTGCTCACCCTCGCTTCGGTCAAGCGCATGGGCGACTGACAAGTGCTATCTGTGAATGCTGCTTGTATTCAGTTTGGGCCAGGTGATTCTCGTGGTCTGACTCGTGGGTTTTTGGACTAAGGGCGTTTCTATTAGGGGTGCACGATATATATCGGCCGATGATTAATGCGCATCTCGTCAGTAAAGCCGGTTCTCTAATCAGCGGTAAATCTCCAACAGGTGCGCAATTTGACATAGAGCAGCGGTTACTACACACAAAGCCGTTGATCACAGACAAGCTGCGCAAATCCACGTTCATTATAAGCTAGAATTGGCGCAGCTTGTCTGTGATCAACGGCTCCGTGTAGTAACCGCTGCTCTATGTACAATCGCGCACCTGTTGGAATTTACCGCTGATTAGAGAACCGGCTTTACTGGCGAGATGCGCATTAATCATCGGCCGATATATATCGTGCACCCCTAGTTTCTATCAAAGACATTTGTATGGTGGCTGGATGGTCTTCGCTGAATACCTTCACCAGATTTTACAATTTGGATGTGTGCTCCTTGGCCTCACAGGTCTTGTCGGTAGGGATGGGTACCGAGAACCAGTATTTTTTTGGACTGGTACGTAATTGGGTCAATACCGGAGTACTGATAAGCTTCAGGAAAAACTATACGGTTATCGATACTTGTGTTATTTTATCTCTGTATACTTCAATGTTAATGATGAATTAGAAGATGCTGCTTGTAATTTTCCTTCACTGAATGATGTGCCCAACGTTTGCTCGACGTGCGTGTGATATCCATGCGCATGTGTGGTGTGTGTATGCATGCAATCAGTCATAGCTGCAAGAGTGAAACGTTCGAAAGTTTGGGCTCACGTTACAAAACTAAGCAACACCAGTGTCAGATGCAATGTATGCAGTAATGTAATAGTGAACAAAGGATGGAACACTAGTAATAAAATGAAACATTTACTAACAAAACACAACATCTACCTCATGGATTGCGCTGTATTTTGTCTTGCGGCTCCAACTAAAACTCGCGAGACACATTCACATCAAATGTTGATTCGGTAGAGTTACACTCACGAGACTTATTCACAATCACAAAAGTACATTATTTCCGCGTGCTTTAAAGCCTTGCGGGTTAAACGTTTTATTTGTGTGGTGTTCTAACATGTGCTTATTCAGAGCGCGTTCACCCGAAGACAGCGGTGCTCAAGCTTTGTGACACACAGTGTTATCGTGCGATTCGCCCTTTAGCTGTATTACTGCTTAAGGGTTAGCGAGGCACAAGACGGCAGTTCGTCTCTGTCCTCGCCAGAGTATGTGAGCAGAGTGGAGAGGCAACACACCGCTCCGCTCCCACTCTGTTCCGCTCACATACTCTGGTCCTCGTGGTGTGCACCAGCTGTTTATGGCCTCTTATATTTATGCACTAGTACCGGCTACGGCTGCTTCCTGAGTGTGTATACTGTTTCGTTGTGCCCGATGTGCCGCTCACATCCTGTGTCTGCACTTTTATACTTTGCATTTACATGCTTATATATGTGCATACTGCTGTGCTCTATAACGTCCTATCTTTAGTACGATGGCATAAGCGTTCTCTCAACAAAACGGCTGAGCTTGGATTTAGATTTTTTTGAACTGTCTTTGAAAGGGAACGTCTCTGGTTACACTCGTAACCTCGGTTCCCTGAGAGACGGGAACGAGACATTGCACATGCGGCCATGTTCACTGCTCAGATCTGCTGAAGATTCTGAGTTCATGCCATCAAGGCAGTGCATTATATAGCGGTGTGGCTCTGCCCCTTTTCGCTGTCTTGGCTGACATTGGCCAATATGATGTGCAACTTCACTGGTGTTGTGCAATGAGATTTCAGGTAGGTTAAGGAAGGGAGTCCCAATTGCGTCAGATTCCTGTCTCATTCCTGTCTCTCAGGGAAGCATGGTTACACGAATCTAATGCAACAAAATCCATTAGACGTTTGCTAATGGATTTTGTTGCATTTGATGATACTTCCAGGTGTTATAGGCTGGAATACACTAATTGTCTTTTGGCCAGATTTGCAGTGTGCAGGAGGCAGCACTAGTTGCTGAAAGTCAGAGCCAGTCTGCAGATTTTGGGCAGTAGGAGTTAACCGATTTCACAGGAAATTGTGTAGTGTATAAAGAGCCTTTTTTATTTTTTTTATTTTTTATTGTATTTTTTTTTTTAGCTTTAGTCCAGTTTGAGGATATCAAACACGTTTGATATTTGGAGCCAGCTGAAGAAGCCATTGTTTTTCATGTGTCTTCTAGAAATGCGGTGCATGTTTGTTTGTGAGATTGTGGTGTTCGAAAGTCTGGTAGTGTGTGATCCTCGTTTGTTGTTTTCTCTGTAACCATTTACAAAGTCAGCAAGCATATGATGCCTAGTGTTTTAAATGTGTTCAGTTTCAGTGTTTTACATTTGTTTAGTTTGGGTAGTGTACTCCAGTCTTAATTTCATTCTGCAAAATTCTACAGCTGTAGATACAGAGTCAGCCCAAATGTCTTCAGATTCCATCTGGGCCTACAAAGAAGAGCTGCAGTGTGTGAATATTTGCACTTTCTGACTTTGCTAGCGCTCTGCACATAGTGTTGTTGTTTTCCCTGGTTTGACTTGGACAGATGAATATAAATTGCATTTTGTTCAGCAACTTTTGTCCTTTATTCTTACCTGACCTGTGAGGATATTTTATTTTATTTTATTTTATTTTATTTTATTTTATTTTATTTTATTTTATTTTATTTTTTTGATTAGATTTGGATATGTCGATGTATACTTTACCCTTTATTGTTTATTTTTCTGTTTTCAGAAGTAACATTATGTGGCTTTCCAGCCACATATTTTTGCATTTTGGCATAAAACCCTCACTTCAAGATAAATAATAATAATAAAATTATAAAAAAAACAAAAAAAAAAACAAATAAAAAGATTTGTAAAAAAAACAAAAAAAAAAACAAAAAAAAAACAAACAAAGCCCATAAACTATATTGGAAACAAACTTAGATGATTGACTGAATACTGTTTTCTCCCAGTATCTGTGTTGTTTTGACTGTGCATATTAAGCCACAAGTGATTCATTTCATGAATTAAACAAGTCATATCCCCTTATGCAGTGGCTTAAACTTCCAATTCTGTTTTCATTTTATGCCAATCTACCTAGCATGAATGGTTTTGCACTTTTGAACAAGTTCTCACTGTGTGAATCTCTTTAAAGCATCTAAACTCCTTAATTAAACTAAAAAATCGTGAACATTTTTTGCTTCAGAAAGTGTGGTGATATTTTAAAATCTGCACTGTAATTGGTGACATGGTATCATTTGGATATATTAGCGTTGAAAACAAATGATTAGCGTGTCTTTATTTAGAGGCGTTTGTTTGTTGTTATAGTAGTAGTAGTAGTAGTAGTGCAGCGTGACTCACAGCTGTAGCAATTACAGATCACGTTTGGAAGAAGATTTTTGGTCTGTCAGCGGGAGAGTAACCCGTTGTTATGATTGTGTTCATAATTGCATATAATTGTCTCGTCTCAGGTGAAGCTTAACCAGGGTTTCTTGACTTGTTGCTCAGGCAAACAAAACCTGTGGATTTTGTCCATCTTTCCTGCATCTGTTGGTGTACTTTGCAGCTTTCTTCTGTGCCCGCCCCCGCTCTCTCCTCCCCAGCACTCCTCGCTTGCCTCTCTCTGACTCTCTGCTGTTTATAATTAGAATCGGTAACAATCTCTATTAACCCTATGTCCCCCTCATGACGTCTTTGAATGTCAGTGGATGCCGTGGCAACCTTCTACACTGCGCCCCACTCCACATCAACACTGCCCGAGGGCTCTTCACTGATTGGCCCATTTGCTCGCCGTGATGCAAACTCATTTGTTCTTTTACGTATGCTTTCTGTGTGTGTCCCAGGGTGACTGACATTTCATTGAGCATACAGCTCCAGTGAAACCAGCTCAGGAATGTGCTCTTAATACATAACAGCAGGTGGAGTGTTGTGATTCTGTGGGTAACACTGATTATGTCATTGTTTGTCATGATATCTATTAAGCTAGAGTCCTGTCTTTTCATTTTAATTTTCTCTAGCTGACTTGCGTATAACATTCAGGAGATTAACATAGTGTCTTTTAGAAATTTGAAAACCACTATGAACAATGGTGGTATAATGAGCCAAAATTAAGAGTTTGGATTTTGGCTCTATTACAGCAAGTTACAATACAATACGATTCAAGTTACAATCGCATCGGTGCATCTGCATAAAAGTAAACAATGTGATGCGTCAATTTAAAGTGTGCTTCGAATACAAATTGGCATTTGTATCACGATGCATCATTTCTAACATATTTGCATACATTATTTTGTATATATATATATATATATATATATATATATATATATATATATATATATATATATATATATATAATTATTTGTAGATGCACTATACTTTTATTATTTAGAACGTTTTTCCATTGCATCGTATTGCATTCGCATTGTGTCGTGTTGAATCGAATCGAAGTCGGATCGCACTGCATAGGTGTGGATAGCTAGCTGTTTTATATGTATCGTAATGTATTGTATTGTTGGCTATGCATTAAGATGTGTATCACACCTTATCGGCCTTAGATGGGCATCCCTACTTGTAACACAAACATTTATAGATTCACAGCTTTATAGTTTGAAAATGTACCTTGTATACTTCACAAACACCAAACCAAACTGAAAGACTACAAAAATATTTTGGTACTTATATGTGTACGGTTACACCCCTTTATATTATATTATATTGCTGTCTTATATTTGATTATTTTTATACTTTATTGATTACATTTTTGTATAATACATTATTTATAATAATACAAATATTATGTTATTACATTGATTTATTAAATCATAGATTTTTGTTTAATGATCGCACTTGACCAGATAGCAGTTTAATTTGTATTAAAGAAAGGTAAACGTGATGTACAGCATGGCAAATATGAAAAATTATAATCTGTAGTATTGAGTGTGAGGAAAAATAATAATGAGCTGTTTATAATATGGTTATGCTAAAGCACAGGAAGAATAGTTTTGATTTATTTTTTAGTTTTAATAAAAATAATTGTGAAAGATTTTTTATACATTGAAGTATTTTTTGTGCATTGATGACTGTGTTGTGTTTAGGGAACATACACAACATATCATTACCGTATTAGTTATTGGCTAATATTAGTTAACAATAATAATTTGATACAAACTTAAAACTTTAAAATGTACTTTTAGCAAACGTCTAAAGGAATATCTATTCTTTGCACATTATAATATTGTAATGCCTAAATTCGAACTATTTATTTTAGATATTAGTGTGTAATTGTTTTTTTTTTTGGCATAGTAATTTTACTAGCATGAAAATAATATGTACCAAAATCATGTAATATGTACCAAAATCAGTGCGTCCTTAATTAAACCATTTTTTTACATTTTTGCTGTTATTTTATAAAAACTTCACCTAGTGCCTAACGACACCCCTTAAATTACGGTAAAATCTCTGTAATGTTCCACCTCTTTTATCATATTGCTGTTTTATACAGCTGTTAGCCAAGTGCTCCAAGCTGAAACAATCAGATATCTTCATGTTATTTATCTCAGGATGATTTTGATGTTGTGCAGTATCAAAGGACCTTGCTTTGCTTGTCTGTGATGATGATGTCCAGTGAGCCCTGAGCTCCATGTGATCCTGCATATACAGACCCATCAAGGAAAAACGAGCGTCAATCCATTCAACCACGCAGCGAGGCCTTTTGTTCTCTTGGGGACATGTCGTACAGTTCTGTTTCTCCAATAAAAGGTCATTTCATCTGCAGAAGCCCTTCACTGTAATGGGCACCATGCTTTGCACCAGGCAAGTTCAGGGACACACATGTCACGTTGTGCAGTCTCACTCTATATTTTTACAGGGTTATGTGTCTTTTAGATGTTTTCTTTGACATTCTTTTTGAACTTTACTCCATGTCCTTTTCTTACTGAAGTAAATCAGTAGCTTGTGATGTTGAATGAAGTTATCATCGTAACACAAAAGGATGTGCAAGAACATTCAGAGATGCTGTGGAGTGACAGGAGAACATGATGCTTTCTTTGAATTTTTTTATAAATATTTTCTTAAGATTGGGTCAGCTGTCTAATATGCGACATCTAAAGGCATTAATAGACGAGTGTACTAGCATTGGTTTAATGATAAAATGCTCTTGATGTGAACTCCCTCACTTTAGTTTTAATGAGTAGGGCAGCACGATTTGGCCAAATAAATCATGTTGCGGTTAATTTTGACAAATGTGATTGCGATTACATTTTTTGCCGCTCTTTAGTTGTCACAATTATTAATACATTATTTAAATAAATCACAGTTTTTGATTGCATCGGATTTATATTTTTATAATAATAATTGTATGATCATAAAGTTTTTTTTAAAATAATACATTATTTTCTAACAATACATTGTATTATATTAATTTCATTGAATGTAATTAATTTATTAATTCAATCTGAGATTTTGTTTTAATGATCGCACTTGACCAAATATCTGATAATTGTGTAGACCTAATAATGAGAGTTTTCTTATTAAATTAACATGCGTACATTGCTGTTATGTCTGTAAAAATGTGCATTGTGTGAAAAACCTCGCTGTAGTTCTATGTAAAATATACTATTTGTTATTAAACATCCTAAATTTGTGCATTTGCAAACAAGTCAAAATTTATGGCTAAAAACCGATGTGGTTTATTTTAATCAATTGATTCTTACAGTGTCGGATTGTTTTTAATGTTTAAGTGTGCAATATCAACTTTTTTGAGTTAAAAGGTGCTGTTTGTAATTTTTTGACCATACTAAGTCATAAATACCATGATGTGTTTGCAGATATTAAGGAAACATGCTAATTTCACATACTTTTTTTGTTTATCAATAGACCTGATATTAAAGAACAAATTAAAGTGTGCAACTGTGAAAAGTATTGGTCAAAGCTGATATCTTTCAAATATCTCTACAGAAAGCATAAATAGACATAAATGCACACTTTAAATCATTTAGTGCGTATGTGCATGTGCTATTCTTCAACCATGTTTTTTTTAACCTCAGTTTCCAATTGCGACTCAACTCACGTCATAATTAGAACAGTTTGTTGTCTGAAAGTGAGCGGGACACGGGTCAGTAAACACTGCTTTAAATGAGTCAACCTGTTCGAAACATTGATTTCTCTTGAATACCACAGGAGGCCTTCCTCCAACACAGAGGATCTTGTCATTATCTGTATGTGTTAATATTTGAATCGGTGGAATAAATACACACCAGTGAGTATGTGTATGTGAGAGAGTGTGTGTTTGCTGGCAGGGAGGAGCATTGCAGTTGGGGCTGTGCAGAGAATGAGTCATCGCAGCTTTCTATTTGAGGAGAAAGAATCTGTATGCGTCCCCCTGTGCCGTATGTGTGTGAAGAAATTGGGTGTAAGTGCATCAGTCTATGCCTTGATATGAGTCATCAAATGATGATTCTAAAAAAGGTTGTTTTTCTCGCTGTAAATGTATACAGGCATCATATCAGTTGTTCATGGGAAGTTTAATGATACATTTGACCGCATTTGCTCATGTATGTGCTCAGAAGGATTTTTTAGAAGGCTTGCGTCTGTGTGTGTGTGTGTGTGTGTGTGTGTGTGTGTGTGTGTGTGTCCTTTAGACCCCATTGCAGAGCAGAACTGAAAGCTAATTCTCTTTGCCTTTCTCTGACAGGAATGTCTGGCAGTCGCTCAAACGAGGACATTTAAGAAACAATTTTGCAAACTGGAGCTAATTTCTCAGATTCAGTTTAATTTCTGTTATTACGTTTGTTTTTGGACTTGACAGCACTTTCAGAATGGATTTTGCAGACCTGAGAAATTCTCTTTGCTCATAATCAAGACAGGTAACAAACTGCTCATTGATCGGGAGGTTGTTATTCAGGGGTATCGACAGGCCCTGGGTTTGTCTGTGCTGTGTTGGATCGACTTGCAGTGAAATGATCCCACAGCACTGACCGAGTTCGTTGAGCACCTGGGCTAGATTCAGATGCAGCGACATGCCACCTTTCAAAAGTAAAATGCACATAAAATGATGTTAGGGTGTTGTGGGTGGTCACTGGCCCAAAGCCAAGTTTATGTGGTATTTTGGTCCCTACTTTATACAGTTTTAAGTATTTCCAGACCTGGAAAATATAACTAGTGCTGTCAAACGATTAATCGCAAGTAAGTTTTTGTTTACATAATATATGTGTGAGTACTGTGTATATTTACAGTTTTTTTTTTTTAATCGGTTTGGTACTATTGTCACAAGTAAGGTGTACATTAGTTAATTAATCAAATTTCTAATCCCAGTTACAATTATGGATTTCACAATTATGTAATCGTTCAAAGCGGCAATTAATCGTTCATATCCATTTATGTTGTTCTGCACGCTTAAGATGTTTTTTTCTTTTTTTCTACATGTTATCTTAAGTTTTTTTTTCCATTGTTTTAGTTGTAGTATAACATTATAATACCGTTCATATTTTCTTTTTTATAATTTAAAGAAGAAACCAATCCGATGTACAGTACAGACCAAAAGTTTGGAAACATTACTATTTTTAATGTTTTTGAAAGAAGTTTCTTCTGCTCATCAAGCCTGCATTTATTTGATCAAAAATACAGAAAAAAAAATGTAATATTGTGATATATTATTACAATTTAAAATAATTGTTTTTAAATTTATTATACTTTAAATTATCATTTTTTTCTGTGATGCAAAGCTGAATTTTTAGGATCATTATCACATGATCCTTTAGAAATCATTCTAATATGATGATTCATTATCAAAGTTGGAAACAGTTCTGCTGCTTAATATTTTTTCAGAACATGTGATACTTTTTTAGGATACTTCGGTGAATAAAAAGTAAAAAAAAAAAATATGAAGCTATGTTTTTAAAATTTTATAATTTGTGTGTGTGTGTAATATTTTGTAATAACAATATACACTACTGGTCAGTAATTTGGGGTCAGTAATTTTTTTTATTTATTTTTTTTAAATAAAGTCAATACTTTTATTCAGCAAGGATGTGTTAAATTGATAAAAAGTGATAGTAAAGAAAATATATTATTAGAATATATATTATTAGAATTTTTTTTTTATTTTGAATAAATGCGGTTCTTTTTAACCTTTTATTCATCAAATATATTAGACAGCAGAACTGTTTCCAACACTCAAAATAAATCAGAATATTAGAATGATTTCTAAATGATCATGTGATAGACTGGATGTTACATGTGACACTGAAGGCTGGAGTAATGATGCTGAAAATTCAGCTTTGCATCACAGGAATAAATTTTTTTTTTTTAAAGTATATTCAAATAGAAAAACTATTACTTTAAGTTGTAATAATATTTCACAATATTACTGTTTTTTCCGTATTTTTGATCAAATAAATGCAGGCTTGATGAGCAGAAGAGACTTCTTTCAAAAAAAAAAAAATAGTAATGTTTCCAAACTTTTGACCTGTACTGTATATTTGACATTCTAGGCTTAACACTACAGAAAAACACTAAAGTTTTTTCAGTTAGACTGTTTTCAGCTTGTTTATTTTCATATATAAAAATACGGCATGCAGTTGCATCAAACAATGGTATAAACATCATTCAATGTAAATTGTGATATTGTAATTAATAATCACAATTACAGTTTCAAGGGAATAATCGACCATTATGATTTTTGTCATAATCCTGCAGCCCTAGTGTACATTTTCAAAACTCTTAGTACAAACCTTTAAACCGATCACAGTTATAAGACCACTAGTCATTCTTTTCAAAACCTGATTTCATTGTAGTTGTGCATATTTTCATTCCACATAATCATTGTTTCAGAACACAAGATCATTGTGATAAGTATTGAGAACATTTGAATTAATCACCAAAAACACAACAGTACGAGCCTCTTTCAGTTTAGTACTTTTAACAATCTGTTCATTCAAGAGCAAACAATGTAAGATTCATGTTTCAAATCACCTTTGTTGCAGAAATAATTACAGTAATACAGGCAATAATTGTCATGTTAGAAAATACACTTACAATACCTTACTTAATGCATATCTCACATACAATCAATAATGTTTTGTAAAAGTATTTATCCAGTGGGTTATCAAAAGGTGTGATGAAGGTATGACATGGCCATAAGGTTTTGTGCTAGAACGGAGTTTACTGTCTATGCAGTAAATGTCCTCACTGTGCCATTTGACTGAATCTATATTCTACTATGGTAAAGACTATATACAGTATCACATGACATGACATAATGTATACCATGGTAAGCTTCTATATACAGTATCACATGGCATAATGTCATGTAAAATGCTGTATTTGATGCCATCTGTCTCCCTTCATCTGATCAATCTCTGATCAGTTCCTCTCCCTTGTGTCCTGCTGTATGTTCACAAATAGCAAAACACACGGTTTTACAAATGAGGACATCCTCAGAGGAAGGTTTTAGGTGATTTTGTCAAGTTCTGCTTACTTTTGGGTACCAATTTGTCCCCAAAATATAGTTATAGTAAGTAGGTACACACACACACACACACACACACACACACACAATCACACACAGGTTTTCCTATCATTATGGTGACATCCTATAGGAGTAATGGGTTTTATACTGTCTTCCCTACACTAACCCTACTCCTAAACCTGCCCTTACGAAAATTATTGTTTTACTCATTGGACCCAAAAAAGGACAATGATTTCAGATATTGCCATCTTTGTGGGGACATTTTGTCCCCATTAAATAGGGTTTACCTAAACCACACCCAGACACACACACCCTTACAAACTATTGGTTATCATCTTAGATAAATCACTTTTAGTGTAAAAATAATTCCGTGCATTTGGTTATCCCTAAATTGTAATCACGTTTTATAGAAATTAAATATCTATTGAATCTATGCATGTATATATTTAAGAAAAATGTTATGTTTATATATTAAATATATTTATATATGATATAATTTATATTATATATTAAAAAAATATATGCTGTATGTGTGTGTCTTTATATATACATAATAAATATACACAGTACACGCAAATTATGTAAACAAAAACTTTTATTTGGGATGCGATTAATCACGATTAATTGTTTGACAGCATATAAATATAACCCATGCTAATTGTATAAATCAAAGGGGGAAAAAATGGGCAAAAAAATAAAAAATCATAGTTCAGACCCAAAATAAATGTCATCATTTACACATCCTCATTTCATTCCAAATCCATAAGAATTTTTTTCATCTTCAGAGCACAAGTGAAGATATTTTTAATAAAAAAATGAAAGATTTCTGTTCCTCCTTTAAAAAACCCAAAACTCTGATGCTTCAAAATTTTCATAAAGAAATAAAAAAAAAATAGAAAAAAAATTAATCCAAGTCTTCTTAAGAAACACAGTCACTTCATATGATGAACAGGTTTAATTTATACTTTTATTCAAATATAAACATTGATCAGCGAATTATGTTTACGGCATTCAGAAGCTCAAGCATGCAAATATTTCGTAATAATTATTGTATTTTAGCATAATAATTTGTATTTTATTGTACAGTGCAATGTATTATTGCATGTATTATTATTGATTTGTTTCATTTTTATAAGTTAAGTGATAATAGAATAATTTAATTTTTTATCAAAATAATTTTATTAATATTATATAGTCATATTGAATGGGGAGAAACCGTTTCTTTTTGCCTGTTAAACGTGGTTCTGCTCGGTCTTTTCATATTTTTCACTCATTGTTTGTCCTCCAGAGTGAATGGTTTTAGCCAGATCACTTTGAAAATATGTAGCACACCTCTTGTCTACAATCCGCATAGTTTGAGGTACTATTCATGTTTATGAATAAATGTAAAAGTTGAATATTTAGGGTTTGGGGATTTAGAACAAACCGCTTACCACGGCAATAGTGGTGCTTGACTTAGCATACTTAAAATGCATTTTCCTAAAATGGCAGCGGTCACAGGACAGTCCCCAGTAAGAGAGTTGGTTATCTGTGTGAGAAACTGCTGTGTTTTTCTTGGCTTTGTTTTAATTAATCCCATCCAAACCGAGACTATTTTTGTGGGCTCGTAAGTGTGAGCTAATATAGTCCCATGTTATTCAGGGTGGGAGAGAGAGAGAGTTCACATGCTCCCAAAGCTTCAGCGCACATTTAGCCCATCTGTCCGCAGCCACAGTGAGGAATGGCCACATTTATTTACCGTTCTTCTCCAGCGTCCAAGATTCCTTCAGAACCCGGTGGCAAAAGGTTACGGCTCGCTTTGGGTTGGCCTTAATTGGGTCAGGTCTGGCTAAAGGCGAGAGACTAGCTGTCAAACAAAGTCCTCTGCCAAAGTCCTTGACATTACCAACATAAGTTCATCACTCGTGAAAAAAAGGGCTTAAAAACAAGTGGTGTGCTCCCCCCACCTTCTCACGGCTAAATATAAGCACAACTAACGTCAGAAAGCCCAAAAGGTACATCCACCTATAAATAACGGGGGCGGCTGGAGACTAAAACCAACAGAGGAGACTGAAGTCGAAAAGACTGAGAACATCTTTGACGTCCATGCAGCTGTGGGACAGATAGCAGTTAAGTGTGCTTTTAACTTAAAGAGCAACAAGTGCAAAGTCTAAGCCAGGGGTGCTCAATCCATGCAAAGTTCAGCTCCAACTCTAATTAAACACACCTGCCTTTAATTTTCAAGTAGTCCTGAACACCTTAATTAGTTGCTTTAGGTGTGTTTGATTAGGGTTGGAGCTGAACTTTGCAGGACTTGATCACCAGGAGCAGGATTGGGCACCCCTGGTCTAAGTGGTCTTCAGAATGCTAGCTTGTATATACACACACACACACACACACACACACACACACACACACACACACACACACACACACACACACACACACACACACACATTGAAATATATAGAGAGAAAAATCTTAATTAAAAATAAAAATTGTATCCCTTTCATTCGAATAATAGTATATTACATTTGTTTTATCAAATAAATATTTTAATATTTTTTTTTAAACTTGATATAAATTTTATATTTTTTTTCTTTATCATGCTGCATGCTGTCAATTGCTCATGGGCAAATCATGCCTTGCTAAACTTGCTTCTATTTTCAGCCTTGGTTCAAATTATGTGTTAACCCTGCCATGGGTGCCAAAACATTTGTGTGTGCTTTGATTTTGCCTGCATAAATACACACACACACAACCTGTATTTGCCGTCTTAGATCACGCCCTATGGCCAGGCAATGATAGGAGACACTGGGTACGTGCACATCTGTTCCATGTTGTTTTTAAACGCATCTTTTGTATTTAAACAAGTGCTTGACAAGCTTCTCTTTGATTGTTGCCTGATCTTGAGCCAAATCCATTTTTAACTCTCCAACACACTAGTTAGTCATGGTGACAGACTGCTCTAAGAAAAACACGTCAGAGGTCTAATTTAGGCGTTCTGGATAATTCTTACCCTTTAATATTGTCTGGGGGCCAATTTCCTTGCATGAAACAAATGTTTAGCTGTCATTGTAAGAAAACTGTGAAACTGTGCGGTCTCAGATTTGATTATTTTTCTTATTTAGTATTGACGCATCTTTCCTGGAGCTTTGCGCTTGTGCAACAGTTCAGTCCATCTTGGATAATAAATGCGATGAGCATGCATCAGGCATTGGGTCCCTAAACTGATGCAGAACATCGATGCCTGATGGTGCAGTTGACAATGGATGCATTATGGTGCCCTCACACCTAACTTTAAACATCATTGTGGTCTTTTAAATATTGAATCAGTGTAGGATTTTTATTATCAATAAGAAAATTGCCTTTCCACAGCCCATGAGTCTGTACATTTTCATTAGATAATACAGTAATGATATACATATATTTTTTTAATGAAAAAATTGAAAATTTATATTCAATTTCCGTTCATTTTGCACACATATGCATAATAATAATAATTTATTGTTTAAATATTTATTTTAGTTTTATTTGTTTATTTATTTATTTAGTATAAAAAAATCAAATAATTAAAACTTGTATTTTATGTAAAAAATTGGATTTTAAAGACTTGGTTCAGTTCTGCAGACTACATTAGATAATTGTAATGTATTACATTTGTAAGTATTACATTGTAAGTGTTTAAATATTTATTTTAAATTTGATTTAAGTGCAATTTATATAATTTTATGTATGCTAATGTTATGTGTTATATATGCATATAACATATAAACATATTTAATAAAATATATATATATATATATATGCATAAATAAGCCAATAAATTTAATATATTTTATAATTATAACATTTCTGTGAACTATTTCAGTTTAATTTTTTAATAAAGTTTGAACACAATTTGTTTAAAAATTATTCCCATGTTTTCATCGATACTTATTTTAACCATAAATTTGTCGCCGGTCACTCTGTGAGTTGCTGTTGTTGATTTGACTGATAAATAGAGTGTCCTTACAGCGCTTGGCATGTCACAGGTTTGGTAATGCTGCATGGGCCGTCCTGGTCTTTTGAGCCCACATGCACTTGTGAAACGGTGACCCTTGTGTTCTCTGTGTCAATAGTGCTGACGCAGATTCCTTGTGTAAGCAGTCCTCTGTATTTAAACGAAAGATTTAAACGCTAGTGTTTCAGATGCATGAATTAGTTCCATTCATTATAGCATGCACTGGCACAAATTTAGCAGTGCTCGTGTTGTTTTGTATCTCGTTCGCCCTCGTGCTGGCTCGTATTATCGAGTTTAACTCAGTTTGGTCTCACTCCTCCTGTCCTGTCACGGTCTTGTGTCTGATTGGCTCCTTTTTTGGCTCCTATTATTGTTTTAGGCTCCTTTATTTACGTGATAAACAATCAACCATCCCCTCTCTTCTATCTTCCGCCTCTCTCTCTCTCTCTCTCTCTCTCACCCCTCCTCTCTCTCTCTCTCTCTTTCTCCGAGCGAGCTCTCAGCTCCCGACTCTATTTATAGCGCAGTCCCGCCCCTCCCCTGTCGCTCGGCAGCTATTTCCAGCAGCCTGAAGCAGCTCCAGTCTGTTTGTAAACTCCACGTCTCTATACCTCTGCTCTCTCGTTCGCCGCGCATCGCGGGTGAGGGTGCAGAGATTCGGCTTTGAACAATTACATAAAAGCAAAACAGTCGCACTAAATGGAGTGGTCGGATGGTTCACTTTAAGCCCATTCATCAGGAGAGCGACTTGTACGGAGAGGTGAGGGCAAAGAAGGAACAGAAGGACCGGCAGGCGTTCTGTCGCTTTCATCTCGTCCCGTCGCATTTCATCATGGGGAAGTCGCTCTTTCAGAGTCCGCCGATACCACATGCGTGACTTCAGGATCCAGGCACGCTCAGACCAGGGTCTTGGATACAAGCCACACTTGGACTTGTCGTTTTGAATTAGCAGTTTGTTTCAGACAATTAGACAAGAAGGTGATGTGGTGTATGAATAGACTCGTTTGTGCGGCCGTAAAGCTGATAGTTTGAGTGGACGATTTAAGGATTTGTCTGCAGCGTTTCTTCTCACGGATACCTGTTCTGATTGAATTTGTTTATTTTTATTCTTTGTTTTAGGACCATGGAATTAACAGGCAAAGCGGTTGTCGATTTTTTGCATGCATGTACCTTTCGATAAAGGAAGTGCTGCTTTTTTCCCCTCTTGCTTCAAATATGTGTTAAAAAAAATTTTTAGATGGAGAGTGGGTTGACATCTCCTTTTTCATGTTAATTTGTTTTTGCATGAATTGAGTGGCGATATTTTGAGACTGGCATGCTTTTGAAACCAACTGTACCGGGACTGTGCGTGATGTTACAGACGATCTATGAAACAGAATCCTGCTTCTCTTCAGACAGCACGTCCAGCAGAGAGCGACCCGTGGAGCTGCTTTCTCAGTCCAGAAGCACCAGCATGCCCAGCACCGGTGAGTTGAAGAGCAGCAGATACACAAACGCAAGCGTGCATGAAGAAAGGTGTGTTGTTTTGAAAAAGAGAAAGGGAGAAACGTGCTTTCGTTGCTTGCAGTTGAAGATTCTTTGAAGTCAAACGTTGTTGATGTTTGTTTGATTGAACAACAGTCTTGCTGTGGCTACGTTTTGACTTTGTTTTGTCTGGTTCAAACTCTGTTTGGGTAAAACCACGAAGGTCACAGTGTAAACCTGGATTGGGCATCCCTAAACAAAGGTGCCTGCTTTTCCTTTACGCAGTACCGTGATCAGCGTCACTCTTTTGCACATTTTCTCATTGCGTTCTCTTAGGCTAGTTAATCTTTTAAGTTTGTTAAGTTAATATGGTCAACCATGTGGTTTCGAATGCTCTTGTAAGTGTTTAACCTGGTAGACGCAAATGTGTTGTGTCAGTTGCAAATGACTTTCAGTTTAAAGACTTGACTTTCAACTGGTTTTTTTTTTTTTTTTGATGCAGTTTTATTTTTTTCCTTTGTTTAAAAGGATTTTTAAAGGTGAAGTTCACCTACTATCGGGGACCAGCAACTTTTGAGCTGCCAACATTCTTCAAATTATCTTCTTTTATGTTCAACATAAGAAATTGAAATGACAGCATGTACTTACAGTAGGATTTTTGTATGTAATTATACACAAATTACTATAGTAAGTACATGTTACGTGAAATTAACAAGGAAACTGTAAAATAAAGTCTTACTGTTTTTTTATGTTGTAAGATGTGTAAAATGATATAATTTTGTGCCTCAGAGTTCGAGAGGCTCTCAGCCTTATTTTGGCAGAGTAAACTTGTGTCTCGTCCTTGTCAGAAGTGACGTCAACATTCCCATCAGAGCTTTGCAAGGTTCGGCCATCTCTCACCTGCGCTTGAATCAACACAGAGGAATGACTATATAACAGTGTGTGGGTGTGTAGCCGCTTCTTTTCCTTGCACCGGGCCTGTTTATCTGTCAGCTGTTCAAATAGATAGATACGCTGTTATTGTCGAGCCATTTACCTCCTTAACTGTAAAAGAGACCCCTTTGTACTGGTTTGAAATTTATTACGGCAGTTCTCTGTTGATTTAGAGCAACAGTTACACTGAATGTGCTGCTTTATGGGTGTAGTCTAATGTTGACAGTTCTAACCAAGAAAATGAGAATTTGAATTAGTACTATTCTTTTTAATGAAGTACTACTAAGTTGACACATTGTTTTGTGTTTTTGAATAGAGTTTAGAAGTGGAGACTATTTGTTCTTTTATATTTATTTTAATTGGTGTATTCCTTGTCCTTGTCTTGACAACTTAACAAAACATACTCTTTGATATAGAAACAAGGAAAAAGAAATCCTTCACTTCTCTTTTACAAAACCCCTCTTGTGAAAATAGGCTGTTGTTCACAACTTTTTCACAGCATGTACAGTACCATGATCATGTAGTCAGCACCCTGAGAGCATAATCTCACGAAATCCTAAAGTAATGCGTACATGATTCCCATTGGAATTTCCAGCTCTATTTGGAACCAATCCTGAAGGATCAAATAAAAATCCTCTTTAAGGTTCCTGTAAGATCCTACTGAATTAACTGATTTTTTGTTGTTGAATTGGAATAATATCTTGATAATGACAGTTAAAGGTAACTCGATGGCAAGGAATAATGTTTGATGGAACAACAGGTTTTTAAACAGGCTTATACACATCCAAAAATGTATCGCACACGTGCTACTATATTAAATAAATAAAGAACTATTCAATGTCCAATGTACATCAATAAACAAACCATTCAAACATTGTAGAATGAGCTCCTTGTTTAGAGATAAACTCCTCTTCAATTTCATGTCCGCCTTCCGCGATGTCGCTCCACATGGTCGCACACAGAAATATGTCAACAACTAGACTTTATCGTTATTATTGCGGGAAAACTAATTCTTATCATAGGGAGAATTTTTACCGGTATATTGCAAATGATAAGAGATCACCCACCCCTACTTTGTTCCAAAGTATGATGAGGATTAGAATCCAATTAAATTCCTTAATGATTTTTTTATACTAGGACTACACAAACCTTCTCCTTTAACGAAACATACTAGGCATTTTAGCATGTATCATTGTTGTTTACTCTTCAACACTAGTGTACAATAGTGTGCCGACATGTTTAACTGTCCCAAAGGAAACATGACACTCATCCACATCTGCTGTAACATATCATGTACAGTATGCATCCTGATTATGCAACACAATATATGGGTAACGTCAGGGTTTGCACAATTATTGTGCTCTTCTAGACATATGTCTGCTGCTCTGTGTAGCAGCTGCAGGACATTCTGTCAAATATCCACCCGGGGATGTCTTACATGTGTTGGTGATTTTGTTCAAGCAGACACTTTTGGATTTGCAAACTCTGCAAACAAATATTCTGATATTGGTCAAAAAAAAAAAATAGATAGTGCACCTTTTTATGATTGATGTCAAATGACTTCAGGGCATTTCTTTGCAGATTTTGCAAGATAGGACGAATTTACTGGATAAGCTGAGCTGAGCTGATCTTCTAAACTTGCTGAACTGGGATTGAATCATTATAAGTCGATACTCCCTGAGGAGGTTTTTAATTAATTATACCTGCGTTATGTAATGGAAAAAGCCTTGCAACATCATGCTGAATCATTATGGATTAGGTGGATTGCAGATTTGATGACTGACGGTGTCAGAGCTTTTATCTGACTGAAAATATGTGACTGTAAAACAGCTCTAGAGAATAAAAGAACACTTTAGAATGTAACATTAAACAGCTGAATTCAAAAGGAAGTAAACCCCTGCTAAGATTAAACGGCTGTGGTTGGAAAGAAATTCAGACAATTGAACCTCCTTTGTTCTGTGGTCTGTGTTTAAAGTGCGTTGCAGAAATGTAGACTTTAATAGCAGTTTGTGTTGTGTCAATCACTTCAAACAAAAGCAAAGAACAGTATCTTTCAAATCAGTGACTCGTAACACAGGAGCCGAAACATTGCATAAATGCATTGAATTGGGTGCGGATTTAGAAATCAGTGGCATGGCTTTGACATAAAGATGTCACATCCTGATACTGGTGGACCCCCGGCTCACCTACACACATTAGATGCTTTAGATAGGATGTCATTTATGTTACTCTCATAAAGCACATATTAATGTCTCTGGCAAATGTCCTAAATGTCAATTCGACAATGTCAATATTTTTTGGTGAGAAATGGGACATGCGAACAGTGCTACATCAGTGATACTGGGTGGCGTGTTGGGCATGCACATGGCATCTGAGTTATATGCCAAAACTAGCTAATAGATTTAGCCAAACAGTCTGGAATTGTGATGCAAGGCCATGCTGCCATTTGGCACTGGAAAATGTTGCCAATCGATGGTCATGTAAAAAAAGCCCTGACTCACTGTTAAAGTCTATGTGAAACACACAATACAATGGTAGCAATTCATTGCACTTCTGTAATCTGTTGTATTTCTTGGATATTAAGCATTTATTTTTATCTGTGTTTTTTCTGTTGGTTTACAAGGTGGGCCAGTAGTTTCTTTTTTTTTTTTTTTTACTTGTCTGCCAACATTTTCACTAGTCCCACCACCAGAGAACGATCAATTTTTATTTTTAGTAATACCTTTTTTTTTCTTTTTTTTTTTTAATTTGCTTGAAAATGGTTTCCTCATCAAACCGTGCGATTTTAGGTGTCATGAGTTAAGAGTTAGAGAACACTTAAGGGGCAAACATTGAATGAGGATGGGACTCGAAAGCTGATGAGATGTAAAATCTTCAGTAATGGTACATTACAACTGTGCAAACTGAAAAATTAGAATTGTGTGTTAAATTTATTATTATTATTACATTTCTTCACTTTTTGCAACAAGCTGCAAACGATGCAACTATAACGTAGCCACATGAATAAAACACTCTATTACTGGAATGCTTCAGAATGGCTGGAGTGGAGAAGCTAAAAAGTAAGATAGGTTGAACACAAGGAAAATCCTTTCAGAACGACTTGGGTTTTTTTTTTTTTTTTTTTTTTTTTTTTTACGAATTATTGCAGAAATAATAAATAGGGAGAATTCTGACTTTGTAAGTACAAGTGTAGGGTAAAGTTAAAAGCTTTTTATTCTTGAACAATAATTTGCATACCAAGTTTTCCTACTTCTCATAGTCACCAAAATTAAGAGCTCCTCTAAATTTAGCCGTATCGTTCCCACCACAGCTAGTCAACTATGTCTCCCCAGTGATGCCCCGTGCTATAATAAGCACCAGGCATGTCGTGGCTGTTTACAGGCCTATGGTTTCACCCCCATGTCTTGAATGGCAACTGGAGCTTTTATAGGGCACTATAGGGAATGCATCAGCCCCACCCACTTTATGGCCTTTTAACACCTACTTTGAGGTCTATTCTCAAACTGCAGTGCACTTGATGTCGTGGTTGACAGACGATCTAAATGAAACAAACATGAGTCAGTCAATCAATGATTCAGACACTGATTCAGTGGATGATTCAAATGATCAGTTGTTTATCTGCTGCTCTTTCTTGTCTTGCAGTTATCGATGTTGCATTCGTGTAGGTGTTCATTTGACAGGTTACAAAAGTGCCTCATCGACAACAATGGGAGGATGACGCAAAAATGAGAAAAATATGCTCAACATAGAAAACAATGAATATTAAAATGTACTCCAGCAGTAGTTTGTTATCAGGAGATCATAGCAGACATTTGAGACATTCAGTTTAGACTGAGAACATTGTGCAGCCTAGTGGAAATAGAAGATGTATATACTCCAAGCTGTTCTGTTTCTACCTTACACATGAGCTAATAATATCTCACTGGTCTCATTTTACTATCGTCTATTATTGGGTTTTAGTATAGGATAGTCCTATTATGGTGCTCAGGGATATTTCTGGAGGCAAGATATTATTGTAGACAACAGTATGTATAAATTTGGTGAGTGGTGAGGCCTCTTTACAGCAAGTCTGTTCTTGATGTCACTGTTGGGAGAGTGTTCGAGATGGTTGCTAGTGCATCGCTAGGTGGTTTCTGGGTGATTCCTTACGGCCTACTGTAAGTCAAAAGCGTGTAAATCCAGTGTAATTTATTTGCCAATTTAATCATCATTTACTCATTTATAAGGCAAAATCTCTCAGGGTCTAATTCTTTTCAACAAACTGCATGATTTTAGGTGTCATCTTTTAAAGAGGCAGAGAACACACACAATTTTATTTTTATGTGGCTTAGGCTTTAATTATGATTATTAATTCTTTTTTAAAGGAGACCTATTATGCCCCTTTTTACAATATGTAATATAAGTCTCATGTGTCCCAAGAATGGATCTCTGAAGTTTCAGCTCAAAATACCCCATAGATCATTTATTATGTCGTTATGAAAATGGCTGTTTTGAATGGAGGCAGAAACAGGCTGCTTTCATGCATGTCTCTTTAAATGCAAATGAGCTGCTCCTCCCCACCCCTTTTCCAGAATAGGACTGTTCCTTTACAGCTCGTACTTCAAAAAAACATCTGTTTGGTTTTGATTATCATGCCTATTGCACTTTTTTGAGCGCACACATCTGAAGCCCATGCACACAAAACTAAATCACATGTTAAAACAAATACCAAAAAAACTTCCAATTCACGTCTTATAGTGCTTAAACAGTCAAATACACACGTTTACGCACACGAGTTACAAAAACAGTCAGTTATGTCTGTGAAAGTAAACAACTGGGAAAGAAATGACATGTTTGTATTAGATCTGTGTGGCAGAAGCAATATACAGTAAATAAATCAATAAATCCACTGCTCTCTTGTCTCCTCTGAGGCTGGGACGCGTCTGTACAGCCAAAGACAGAACAGTTAGCATGCTTTGCTCGACTTCTATATTACTACATCTGATGTGTTTCGATTCTCAGGTTCAGTCATTTGTACTGTAAGATTTTGCAGGAAAGGCGTTCTCTATTATTTAACCTGTCTGTGGATATGCATTTCATCTTTGTCGCATGATGCCAGGGCACTAGTGACAGGCGCCACCAACTTTTTATTTTATTTGATATTCTGCTAGCGAAGAATGACTTGCCACTTTTTCATTTAGGCCTACCTCCAGCAGAAAGCATGGTCCAGACTGTTCAAAGATACATGCAGTCCATTTTGTTGTTCTTGCCTCTTGCCAAATGACCCATGACTTTAAATTCCTGATATCTTTTAATATCCTGTACTGGAAATAGTTTCATAAGAAAAGGAATAACCTTTCTACAACACATGCCATCAAACCCCTCAGGAGCTGTGTAGAGTAGAGGCTCCTATTCAAAGATCTAGTTCCTGCTCTGGCTTTCCCAAATGCTAGTGTTGTGAAAGGGTTTATAAGAAGATTTGAAAGTGCTGTGGGAATTCGGGCTGTTGTGGAAGAATTTTTGCACCCACCAGAAGCAGTTCATTTCAGAGAAGTCATTGAAACTGCTTATTTTGGTGGCATTTTGTCAGGAATGCTCCTTTTGTGAGCCACCTGTTTCTCTGGTGTTAAGACTGAATTGGAATAATTTAAATGGTCATAATTAAATTATTATTTCTGAAGGTTCTGGTTCTGGAGGAGTTTTTCTCCCATCAACCACAAAATGCTCTCAGAATAGTGTAGTGAAAGTCCTGCTACCAGTGCTTGAAAATTAATCAATAATAATAAAAAAAAACAACCTTTTCACCATCATCTTAATATCTTTAAAATCTTAAAATCTTTTTTGAAGAAAAAAATCCTCTTTTTCTGATGGAATACACCCTGCGACCCCCTCTTTGCTTCTTTCTAAAAAGTGGTGTGAGATGAATTCCGCACCACACATTGAAGTTTACCCAGAAAACAACATTCCTCTCATGCAAGCGTTTGACGTCAATGCTGGTGCATTTATAGAACCTGTAAACAGTGGCCAGCACTCAGCCTGCTACTTAGCGATGACATTTCATCGTCTGAATGTTTATGCTTTGCATGCGGCTTCTTCTTCTTCTCTGCTTTTTTTCCTGCTCATGAAAGGTTGTCCCATTTGAACTAGAGCCCTAAGGAATGGCGGTTGGGCATACGCAGCTCACAGTATGATTGGTAGAGGTTTCGCTGTTGAATGGGACACTGTTTTGAGGCTGATGGGGAAAGAGGGGGTTGATGGGAAATTGAGTTGTTGGCCCAAGCTTAGTGGCATGTGATGCCTACAGTGGAGTCAGATGCCGTTTTAGTTCATATACATTTGGGGTTGCACCAATTTGTTGACTAGTTCTGCCACTGCCGATACCAGTAAGCAGGTAAATGGCAGTCGTTTTGCTGAAGATTACATTTAACAGTGTTATTAATATAATAGTCTTTTTAAATACTTTCATGAATTCATAATATTAGGTGAGTGTTAAATAGCAAAGGTAATTTACATGTAAAAATGCATGCATAATTACATTTTCAATATTGACTGATGCACAGCCAGCATGGGATATTTAATTGTGCATGCTCATTTCGTTTCACTTAGTTTTAACTTAGCTAATTATAATTTAGTAACACAAAACAATAGATTTGATTTATTTATTGTACTTTATTTTTTTCATCTAAGGTAAATTTATAACAATATTAATTTAATAATTTAATAACACCGTGGGTAATCTCCTTTTTGGAGATATCCCAAATATCCGCTTGTGAAGCTAAAATTATTGCTTATGTAAAATGACTGATGTCATTTTTTTTTTTTTTTTTAATTAACATTTATTTATTGGTACCAACCTATTCAGCCATAGCAGCCTTAACTAGTCTACTAGTAAAAGTAGTCATCATGCAAGTAGGAATAAATATTTAGTCTAGCGATAAGTGCATGTGCTCAAATTGGCGTGATATCCCAATACCGTTAGCCCCTCTTTCCCATCATTTCTTCTCTTCTCTCAACTGTTTCGTAAATAATTAAAAGGCCAACAATAAAAACAAAAAGCTCTGTTCTCTTTGCTACAGTCGAGAATAGCAGCATTCAGTGTGCGTGACGTGAACGAATCGACATGCATTAGCCGATAAACGCTGTTGACTTCCAACAGTGTCCTTATTTACTTTAATTGACATCATCGTGCGCATGTCTTATAGATCAAGAGTTGTTATGAATGAACATCATGCGGTTCATAAGCCCTCTTTTTTCCTTTTTTACAGCTGTTTTTTTTTTGGGCTTCCACCAAAGAACTGCTGGTTTCTTGTTTTCCCTGAGCGAGGGGATCTACCCCTCCTTTAGGCCTGCCAAGGCATCGGAGGTTCCTGGGGCCAATAAATCACACTGGCTATTTGTAACTCTCTCTTACCAGCTTGAAACCCTGAGTTTAAGCTGCCAAGAAGCTCTTCCAAAGGATGTAAATATCACCCAGCTTCCCTGCACCTCTTTTTTTTTCACCCTCCCATGCACAGTTTTGGTGGCAATGTCGCCAAACCATTGGCTGGATCTGACCGACTCCATTTGATTCTGTGAGTTCCCTCGTGCTCGTTCATCTATGTGCCGTTAACAAGGAGAGGATGCAGAACCAATTTGACAGGGCAGCCTACCGCACGTCGCTATGTGCTATTTCTGGAAGGCAATATTCATGCTTTTTTCTCCCTCTCTCTCTCTGGCTTTCCATCTCTCCCGCTTGTTTCTCTGAAGCGTAGCTGGTGTACCGTTGCTAAAGAAAATAACCATGACGTAAGCCGGGCGCTCTGCAAAATAGACTTTAAAACAGGGGGATGGTAGAAAGCGCCTGTTGAGCTCAAATAATAAATGGTTCCTCCAGGGAGGCTGCGGATGCAGGAGCCCGTTTCAGTCAAAAAAGCTGTAAAATCAATACGAAACCGCAAACTATTTATAAAAATGAACCACATTTAAGGGAAAAGTAATCAGTCCTGTCGGTTCGGAAAACGTCACCCTTGCACTAAAGTCTTAATTGATTGATTGCAACATTTTCTTACAGCGATTATTTGCTCATTGCCGTGTGGTTTCCACTGACAGCTTTTATTTGAAGGCAAACCACCATGGAGTCCTAATACATTTAGCTTTTTTTCCATTCTGTCCTGAAGATTGTTGGTTTATAGTACAAATTTATCTCTTGCTGCAGGTCTGTGTGTGTGTGTGTGTGTGTGTGTACGGTCTCTGTTTTAATATATCACAGGTCTGCACCTTCTCAGCCTCTAGTTTGTTTCTGTGCTGGGGAAACACATCCCATGATTCACTGCTGTGTCCCAAAGCTTACCAACAGAGACTCTTCTGCAGAACAGAGGGGAGTGCAGGCTCATTTATTAATGACTGTCCTTGAGGTCCTACCTCAGTGTCCTACGTCCATACTTCTCTTGCTCACTTTTTCTCCTTATATGTATGTAGAGTTATTATTAGAATATATTTCAACATTTAAAAACATGTCAAATTTAAATAGAATTTACACATTTAAAAACTTTTCCATACCTGTTTTAAAAAAAAAAATCATGTTTTTATTTAGCAAGGATGCAATAAATTGACCCTTGCAGTTTGCGACAGTAAACAAATTCGTAATGTTACAAAAATGCCTAATTTGAAAAAATCCTCTTCATTAAGTAAATAAGATGAATTAATCATCACATCATGTAATTAATTAGAATAAAAAATGTAATTTTAGTTGCGTCAATCAATTAAAAAATTTAAATAATCGCACAATTTTCTGAAATTAATCTTAACACATCTCACCTAACATTAAAGTTTTTAATTATACTTTTATATTGTAATAATTTCAAATTCAGTCTTCAAATTAATGTAGAAACAACATAAAGTATATTTGTTAACGCTGTTAAACAAGAAAAATTTACCGCCTGCATTAACGCTAATTTTGACAGCATTAGTGCACACACACACACACACACATTGGAGCATCCCTACTCGTTTTCTTCTTCTGTACATCTATTCCTCTTTGTCATCGTCTCTCTTTGTCTCTGCACAACAGGGCTGTGGACTAACTGCTCAAATAAAGCTCTCCTGGCTGGAATGAAAGCAGGAAATGGTGTCAGCAAATTGTGTCAGCTGTAAGTTTCTCTTTCAACTGAGCTCTGAAAACAAAAGGACAGCCCTTCGGGAGAGAGGAGAGGAGAGCGTTAGGTTGTTGCTGCCATGAGAGATGACGTCCCTGAGGATATAGCGGTTAGATGTCAACTTAAACACTGTTTTTCACTGGAAAGTTATCCTTAAAAATGTTTTAGTGTTCCAACTTCATTGTCAGAATATTATCTAGTTTAGATCACAGCACATCAGTTAACATCTATGGATTGTCCATGCTTGCAATCCCTGGGCGGAGCTTTTTTCACATTATTGATAGTCTGCTGGCATGATTTTCATTCGAGTCCCCAGGTCAAAGGCCATCTTTGTAAAGAAACTGCACACCGCGTTTATTACCAATGTCTGTAGCAAAGTGGGAAAGAGCGAGTAGTGTGCGAGAGAAAGATGCACAGAGAGCCGCCTGGAAATGTAGCATCCTAAAATAGATTCGCGCTCTTTTAAAAGCGCAGCGTGCCCCCCATCCCCCACCTCCCCCCTCCGCTCCCCCAGAGCATTATTAATCCAGGGCTATTTATAACTGCGCTTTTCGCAGGCAGACTGTGTTCTGTCGCTGCTTGTGTTTAATCTCTTCTGGGAGTGAAGGGGAGGACGGGGGCCGGGGAGGATGAGGAGGAGGCGAAGGTGTAGAGGAAAGCGAGGAAGACAGGGGGAAGGTGTTTGAAGCCAGGAAAGACCCCCTGCTACGGTGGAAATGGGGCAGCTATTTCAATACATAGCCTGAAAAAGACAAGGGAAAAGGCAGTATGAGTTCTTCTTCGGATTTCTTTGTTTTGACCAAAATGTTAAAGAGAATTCCTTAGTGTGATAAACAACTTCCCATAAGCTGACTCTCCGGATGCCTGTCTGCTGTGATTGTGGAAGTAGGTGTAGGAGAGTGTTTAGAGGAAATAGGCATCTTGAACCTCAGAATAAGAATGGACAGATTTACAGACAGCTTTTGTCTGCAGAAATCTTCACCTGTATAGAACTACAATGATAGTAACAAAGCAAAGATCCTCCATTACATGAAAAATAAATACCCAAGTAAAGAATCAATTATCATGATTAGTTTTAAAGATTTATTAAATTTTATTTATATATTTGTCATTTTAGTACTACGACTGCTTATATGTTAATGCTAATGCTATTATAATAATAATGCTAATAATAGGGCTGTGCAAAAAATCGAATACGATTTTCATGCGCATCTCATCAGTAAAGACGCTCCTGAAATTAGTAGTATATCTCCAGCACGTGCGTTCAGATCAGGGTTGCCAGGTTTTCACAACAAATCCTGCCCAGTTGCTTCTCAAAACTAGTCCAAAACTAGCCCAATCGCGTTTCCAGGAGGTTCCCCGATAAAAATTGCATCCCGGGGTTAAAATATACGTTTTTCGGCAGGGTTGCCTTATTAAAATTCGCATTTTAGGGGCTAAATATAACACTATTTTGGTATTGGGGTCGCTTCAACCCACGAACATGAAAAACAACCGCAGACTTGGCAACACTGGTTCAGGTGGAGCGGCATTTACTACACAGAGCCGTAGTCCACCGACAAGCTGCACAAAATCGCTTTCAAAATCGACAAAGAATCGACTGCGATTTTAAAATCGATTTTGTGTAGACTGTCAGTGAATTACGGCTCTGTGTAGTAAATGCCAACCATTGTTGCCAAGTCTGTGGTTGTTTTCCATGTCCGCGGGTTGAAGCGACCCCAATACCAATAACGTGATATTTAGCCCCTAAAATGTGAGTATTACCATAATAATAATAATAATAATAATAATAATAATAATAATAATGTTTGTTTGTTTGTTTGTTTGTTTGCGTCTGGAAGTGGGCCAGGGTCATTCCAGCTAAATAAATAAATAAATAGATCAGAAAGCTAAATTATAACAATAATAATATTAATGATAATAAGTAGTATTATTGTTTTTGTTATTGTTTAATAAATAAATAATTATTATTATTTATTATTGGAAGTTTTTACTTCATTTACTATGTTTATACACATGAAATCAGCAGTTGTTCATGGTTGAAATGGCACTGATAATGGGGTGTAAAATAACTAAAAGATTTTTAGTTATTTTTTTATTTAAAAAATGGCACTCCACTCCAGAGGTGGCATTTGTCGGCCACATACCTCATCAAGACTTGTTTAAGAAGAGTAATCATAATGAAATTGTTTTGTTGTAAAATACTGTAATTTCTTTCTTTAAAATCAAATGGTTATTGTTACACATATTCACTGTCGATCTAGACAGGGTTTTGCGATTCCAAACAGTACTGTGTGCTCTAGTCTTACTGTCAGATTCAAACGCGACTGAGCTGGGAATCGTGATTTACAACTGCCCAGCTGCTTATAAACAAACTTCAGCTAACTGCTGCATAAGGAGATCGAGTGTAGATAAACACACACATATATACAGTACACACACACTGGCACCTTGCTCTTAACACCAGAGACATGGAGTGAGAGGAAGCTATTTCTAGTCCTTCCAGCAGGCGATTAGCATAATCCAGGGAGTACGATATAATCTGATGAAAGGTAAATCTGGCTACTCAAGCATTTTCAGGCCCTCTTCCAGACACTCAATTGATTAGTCCTGCCTGGCTTTTTATCCAAATAACATCACCCAGTTTTACTCTGTCTGTCATCTCTCGTTCCTGTCCTCTTCTCTCTCGCTCACCAAACCTCACCCATAGCTTATGCAACACCTTCTTTTATTTTTAATGAGGAGGTACCGCTCTCTCTCTCACTCTTCTGTTTTCATCCTGTCAGGTTACAATGCTCTTACCTCGTTTTTAATACATGGTAAGTGCCACTGCAGAAATGGTTTTTGCTTTTTTATGCCTTTCCCTTGGGACACGATTACCATTGTCCTCATTTATGCATCACCTTTAAAAAAAATAAAAATGAGAAACTGTAATACAACATGGAAAGATGTGTATATGTATGTGTGCACAAATCATTTGAAAAATGTTATCAGGTGAGCTATTTATCTATTGAGTATTTAATTGTGCATACTTGTACATTTAGATTAGCTTTTCTGTCATCTAACACTCGAATGTAATCTTAAAGCATTAATAATTTAATTGAAATATTTAGCAAATCTCTAAAGGATGAATATTCATTTTTTATACTGTACATTATTATATTGTGATGCATACATTTACTTGTATAAGAATTGGTTTAGTATTTAGTATTTTATATTTAATTTTTTTTAGACAAAATAATATATAATTTTAATATCAGTCCTTTAATGTTTAATTCTCGGCTTATTGGTGTTGTCCAGAATTTTAATATCATGCATCCCAAGTATGATATTTTGCATTGAGAGTACCTAAACATCCTTATAAAAGTGTTACTTGAGTAGCAAATTTTCAATATTTAAAATTGAATATATATATTTTTTTCTCATTTCCCATTTATTTATTTTTACAACATAGATAGTTTTGCGTCTTAAGTAACTTTTTTTTACAACCAATTTTGACCAGAAAACAAGACCGAAATACTGATTATATGATTTTTTTACAGTACACATCATGAAAGATTGGCTCTGTTTATATCGGTCTGCGAGTTTGTGTATGTGCACTATGTGTGGGTGCTACAGTGATCAGTCGAGTCTCCGCTTTGGTAAGAGCTCTCTGAGGGAAATTGCCTGGAAACCCCCTCAGTCTGCCCAACCTCCACACTGAGGACTTCCTCGAAGACTCCAGTCCCAGAGTACCTCCCCCTTTTCTTTTTTTGTCCTTCATGTGTTTTTCATCTCCTCCTTTCAACTTAAAAACAGGTCCTTGATGAGTAACTACCAATTTCGGAGGCGGGTGATATTTAAAATGGACGAGAAGTTTGAAAAAGGATAGACATTAGCTGTGACTGAATTGCCGTTTTCTTTGGTTGGACAGGAAGGAGTTGATAGGAAGGTTGTCTTTAATAGTCCCTATGCTTGCTAATTATCACCTCAAAGGAGTTTTCCGTAGGGATGTGGGAGTCTGTCACATAGATGTTGTGTTTGGACTGATCTGTGGTGCTGCTGCTGGGTACACGCTAGACTGGGAACAAACATGTTAACAAAACATTTAATGGCTGTAACCAAGTTTCAGTATTAATAGAGCTAAGGAGTTAGAGTCTAAGGAATGTTTCACAGTCATAGGTACATTCATATGATCTTTTACCAGAATTGTTTGTTTATTTATTCATTTACCTGGTGTTTTAAAACCATCAATTGCTTCCATACACTCTGGAACTACTCCACTCACTTTGTATTCATTAAATATGTATTTCCTATTCTGTTTTTTGTTTTTGTTTTTACAAAATAGCATATAGACAGACATGAAATCAATTTAAATTTTGCAACAAGGACACCATCAAATTTGTTTGACTGATTCAGATCGCTACCTTGTGAGTCTTTTTGAGTGATTTATTTAAAGAACTGGCTCGTAATTTCATTAATGTACAAATTAAAATTTTGTAATGGACTGTGTAAACAATCAATTAAAAAAAAATTCTGAAAGGGATAGTTCACACAAAAATTTAAATTCTGTCATTAATTAGCTACTTATCCTCATGTCGTTCCAAACCCTTAAGACCTTTGTTTATCTTCGGAATGGAAAGCCATTATTTTTGTTTTCTTTGCACACAAAAAGTATCCTCATAGCTTCATAACATTACGACTGAAGCACTGATGTCATATGGACTATTTTAACAAGGTCCTTACTACCTTTCTGGGTCTTGAATGTGTCAGTTGTGTTGCTGTCTATTCAGGGTCAGAAAGCTCTTGGATTTCATCAAAAATATCTTAATTTGTGTACTGAACATAAACGAAGGTCTTATGGGTTTGGAACTACATGAGGGCGAGTAATTAATGACAGAATTTTCATTTTTGGCTGAAGTTTCCCTTTAATCTGTGAATGAAACAATCAAATCCCATTCTGAATTCAAACTCAAGTACAAACTTAACCTATTATAAACCGAATTCCTCAAATAATAGCTAACCCAAGTCAGCACATGTCAAGGTTTTGTCGTTGCGCATCTGGGTTTTGAATGTGATTCTCATGCATGAAAATTACCTGTATTACCTGTATAACGAAATTTGCAAGAAAATCTTGACCGCAACTATACGCTATTTTAGGGTTTTCATTAAGATGTTGATATAACATCTGTTGTTGAGTGTTTCATGATGTTGCCATTTAAGTGAAGTGACGTGACATCCAGCCAAGTATGACAACCCATACTCAGAATTGGTGCTCTGCATTTAACCCATCCAAAGTGCACACACACAGCAGTGAATACACACACCGTGAACGCACACCTGGAGCAGTGGGCAAGCCATTTATGCTTCAGTGGCCGGGGAGCAGTGGGGGTTTCAGTGCCTTGCTCAAGGGCACCTCAGATCGTTGGTATTGCAACGGTACCATTACAATATGGCGGACGGCTTACGTATAGCGGCCCATAGAAACAGTCGCTAATGAGGCATCTACTTATATATCTATGGTAGTAACAGTATCGTTTAGTCTTCTAGTCTCGCATTGTAAATCAGATTACAGTGTTTACGCAGCTTGTTTATTTTTGCATGCAGCCCCTGAAGCCCATATTGCCTTAGTATTATTTTTCAATACCCATCTTTAAAATTTTAGCACTTGTGCTTCATTAGCTAAAGTTTTGAGTCATTTGTTGCAGACACCGTTGAACTTTATATATGGGAAGCACCCTGTTCTTCTCCTGGAAGACTACAAGGTGTCTGGGGAAATCTATGCTAAGCTCATCTGGTCAGTAACAGGAGCGGTAGCCCTGGTGACCTCGGCTGGCCAAGCTCTGACGTCAAAGGCTTGACACAGTCGATCGGCCCCGAGGGTGCGAGGAAGGTTATATTAGCCCTGACTGATAAAGGGGAGTAATCTTATTTTTCATGTAAGCCGAACGCTTCCGCCAGGCATCCAGCGAAAAGAAAGACCGGGATCATTTTAGCATGTTGGTAAACTTTAGCCGATGCTGGGGAGGGCGAGCCGGGTGACGGTAGAGGCTGAGTGACATGTGGGTTAATGTGTTCTCAATGGTGAGGGGCCCCCGCATAGTGCTATCCTACCTCACACTTGAGCTCCCTGCAGACTCAAGGACACCCTGATGACTCTTTGGCGTTTGAAGAGACAAAGTATAGCTTTGTGCTATCTTAAGTGATGTGCCAATATTTAGCATTAAAGTAAAAATTACATTAGTATACACCAATTCAGAATTTAAAGTACTTCACTGCCATTGAAAGAATGAATTGTTTGGCTGTCCAATTCACAGAGCATCTTGTCCTAAATAGTATGCAAGATTTAAAATTAACCCATTTCAAATCATTTATGATGAAAAAAAAATTGCATCAGTAATGGCCAGGTAATGTTGTTTTTGTAGTGTAAAAATGTTTTTTGCGTAAGTATTGCCTCAAATTGGTTATTTTTTTATCTATTTACATATATGGTAATAAAAGTGTTGATGGTGATGAAGGTAATGAATTATGCTAGATGCTAACTAGGGCTGTCACAATGCATTTATGAATTTGTTGTGCTGGGTCACATATAATCTTTTGAAATAACTGACAAAATTTCTAGCAATTTCATCATAGTTTGTAATTATAGGTCTAAAACATATCATGCAAGTCGATCCAAAAAAGTTAGTGTTAGGATCACAAAAAGTACATAATTCCTAGTCTAACACAGAGTTAGTTTATTTATCAGCCCAAAAAAATATTTTACAGAAAGCAATTCATAGATAATTCCTCAAATACTCAATATTGTTGATCCAAACCATAAAGTGCCAGGCAAATCTTCAAAAAACTGGTCTTGGAGTAAGAGGCAAACCCTTTTGTTCCCCAGCACCTTTGAGATGTGCTACTTTGATTCGCACTAAGGTTCCGGAAACTGTTATGACCTGGTCGTCTTTAATGGGAGCGCGCATTGTTTCCCTGACTGAATGCTTTTAGAGAGAGCTTAAACTAACTTGTGCAAGAGGCAGAAAATACATCGCTATCCCCATGACAACTCATTAATGCCACCTTAAATGCAGTGAAACTAAAAAGACTATTGAGGGAGGGAAAAAACAAGTAACACCAAGCAAAATCAGAAATGATGGGTTTGTAGGGCCTTTTTTATAAATCACTTGTGCCAAAAACATTTGCTGAGAAGCTTTGGGAAGCTCAGGTTTTAGGGTGGTGGTGCTATTGGAAATATCAGAGATGGAGAAAAAGTAATTGGTTGGACTCGCTTTCTTAGTGTTTACTTTTTAGAACAAGCCTCAGGACATCACCTTGGTTTTGCCCTCACTAGTGTTATTGATAACTGCATGCCCTCTTCACCAGTACAGAGCCCTTTCCATAAGGCCGGCCTTGGCTGTTACTTTTCCCTCATGACTGTTGCCCTTTTACACTGATTTTACGCCAACTTTGGTATTTTTCTGTGATGTGCTTCCTGGATGAAGCTGGTTTGGCTCAGTTGGATGAATTCCCAACTGGCTCGTGATACAAAAGACAGCAGCGTCCACTAGCCTGTCGACATTTGAGCCCACACACTTGGTTACGGTAACATGGGCAGACACAGACAAATGTCAGCCCAACATTTGCAGATGCATCTTACATGAACTATATAGTACTGTCTCAATTGCAAATGCACCCACGGCCTTTCCTTATGTAACTGTTGTGCTCTAAACTGATTGTAAGTTTATGTGTCAACATGCTATTTTTTTAAGTAGTACTAGCAGAGAGGTTGAGGAAACGTGTTTGAAAACCATGCAGAGGTGACCCCTACCAAAATAAAAAATGCAACTGTTATGTATATATACATACACACAGATTGCTCCGGTCTTCAGTGTCACATGATCCGTCAGAAATCATTCTAATATGCTGATTTGCTGCTCAAGAAACATATCTCAGTATTATCAATGTTTAAAAAAGTTATGCTGCTTAATATTTTTTTTTTGAAACCGTGATACTTCGTATAGGCACTTACAGTGTTACAAAAGATTTTTGTCACTTTTGATTAATAAAAATTATTCATAAAGTAATAATAAATGTCTTCATTTCTTTCAAAGAAAATATTTCTGAGCTGAAAGTATTTAATGTTGAATTTTAAAGATTTTTTTTGTTTCATTTTGGTACTAAATTAGGTCCTGAAGCAGTCCAGTTTGTCCTTCAAAATCTCTATGATATAGTTGTCACATACATTGTGTCCGCCTGTATATAGAGAGAAGATATTCATTGTTACCTTAAATAAACACCATTGTTTTTTTTTTCTTCCACTTGCAAGGTAACGTTTTAGCCTAATAGCTTTTACACTGTTCACAGATCAGCCTGTTAGCTTAGCATCTTAGTAACCAATAGCCTTTGATTTGGCCTTCTGCAAAATAATTTAACCTTCTATGTTAGCATACCATAAACGCTTTAGCCTGCTAACCTAGCATGTATAGGGCCCTCATGAATCGGGTTTATATTTTTCCCAAATTCCATTTTTTTTTGTATATTTACATTTTTTGTTCTAATGGTTTAAATAATAATAATAATAATAATAATAAGAATAATAATAATAAAAACATGTTTAACTGAAATCATGAAACTTGAACATTTTAACAGGAATTTAGTAAAAGTCTAAACAAAAATATCATTTTTAAGACCTTATGAAGTTTTTTTAACCGAATTATTTGTCTTCCATTAATTTTCTGGATTCAATGTTAATGATTACATTAAATTTTAAGAATTTATTAATTTAATTTTTTATTTTTATTTTAAAAATTGTTTGTTTTTTAGTTTATTTATTAATATTTTCTGAAATACTGTGTTGTGGTATTTAAATTTTTTTCTGGTAAATAAATCTGGTAAATAAGATCTCTAGTAAATATTCCTTAAAAAATAACCATTTTTAATAATTTTAATAGTAGTAGTAGTTACTATCATTACATTAAGTATATACTTGTCACAGTTTCTTCAAGTTAAACCGAACTTTTATTTTGACGGGCTGCTGTAAATACTTTTACATTTTATGTTTTTTTTTTTTAATTCAAATTAAATGGTAAAATGCTCCTAAAGGGACTCTCAGAGCACGCTCCAGAGATTATGTTTTTGTGTTCATGTACTCATATGTTGAGCTGAAAACACTGCAGGCATCACAAGTGCGCCTTCAGTATGTGTATAGTAAACAAAACCGCACGTCTGCGCCATTCATTCACACAGAGACACGCAGAACATGCAGGATTCATATTCGAATGCCATTTTTGTGGCTTAATATTTACAGACACTAGTCCACATAACGTTTTGATTTAATTATACTGACCTAGCTAGTTTTGATTTATTCCTCAAAAATTTGGCATATTCCATGACATTCCATGTTATACAGTAAATAACATTTTTAATTACTGGATTCTGTCAAACTGTTAATCGCAATTAATCGCATCCAAAATACAAGTTTTTGTTTACATAATATATGTGTGTGTGTTGTGTATGTTTGTTATGTATATATAAATACACACACATGCATGCATATATTTAAGAACAATATTTTATGTTCATATATTAAATATATTTATATATAATATAAAATATATTAATATAAATATACATGGAAATATATTTTCAAAATATATACTGTATGTAGGTGTATTTATTTTATGCATAATAAATATAAACAGTACACACATATATTATTATTGTAACAAAAAACTCTATTAATTGTTTGACAGGGACTACTTATAAAGGCATTATTCTTTTCTACTGTTTGTTTACTTGTAGTTAAAACTACTACAAAAAGATAAAAGGTAAGGTGTGTTTTAAATATGTAGAGAAGAACATTTCGTGGTGCATGAATTATACGCATCATTTTAAGGTTTAATGGGTTATCATAATTGTAATGACTCTCTTATTGACGGTCTCTGTATCTCCAGCAGTGGATGTGAAGACACTTGCTCCCCTCTGGGATGCAGAGTCCGGTGGGAGGTGGAGAGAGATCAGGGCGGAGGCAGCGGAGGGCCAGTGGACCTGCGTACGGACCCGCGTCTGAGTGCGCTAAGCACGGTGGGCCCGGGCTGAGGGAAAAAAAAAAAAAAAAAAGCTGTGCAGCACGAGCTGCTCTTTGCTCAAACAACACACAAGAGCTGCAGAAACAGCGTGCTGTTCGCCGAGTTCCAGAAGCAAAGGCACGAGGTTTTGACGCGCCAACATGAAGTGCAGCTACAGGAACATCTGAAGGGGGGTATGGCCCTTTCTGTCCTCTCTGTACACACTCAATCTCCTGTGAAACTTTGATTCTTGACTTCTGAACTCTTTCTAAACAGCAACAGCAGGAGATCCTTGCCGCAAAGCGTCAGCAGGAGCTGGAGCAGAAGAGGAAGTTGGAACAGCAGCGTCACGAAGAGATGGAGAAGCAGAGACTGGAGCAACAGCTCATCATGCTGCGGAACAAAGAGAAAGGCAAAGAGAGTACGTATCGCTCCATTAATCCATCCATTATATGCACTACAAAAGATCTACAGTGAACTCGTTTCACGGCACGGTTGCCGCTCATCATTTCCTGCTGCTTATTCTGATGCTGATTTCCAAGATGCGAATAGTTTAAATGCACTGTTCACCTTTTGGTTGAATGAATAATCACCTTGCTGAGCAGTACATAGTTAATGTTTATTGTTGTTTGCTGCTATAATTACACACTGTCATGGATCCCTTGAAGTACTTTAAGCACAGTAGGAACAAATTGCTCTATTATTTCTCGTCTTTGGTTGTTTACACTCAAAAACGACACAATGCAGAACTAGGTATATTGCACCACAAAAATTAACATTATTAAATCATTTCAAAAACCTAATAAGCTGCCTACATAGTATCCTATAGTAACCTCATAATGCACACATAGGCAGCTATTATGTGCAGCACTCACATGACACTAAAATACCAGTAGGGTTTTATGTTAGCATGTTACTAAGCTAACAATCTGGAAGATAATGTATGGTAATTTCACTATAATAAATATATATACTATTATATATATCTATGATATATTATATATTATATATATATATATATATATATATATATATATAACAGTTTTGTTTACTATTTGTTTTTTTTTGTTATTGGATCAGTTTATACAGTACAGTTCAAAAAGTTTGGTTATCGGTAATTTTATTTGTTTTTTATTTTAAATAAAATAATAATGTAAAAAAATAATCTAATTAAAATCAAATTTTAAACTAAACATCAAATAATAAAATCCTCTATAAAACTTACTATAAAAAAAACTTCAAATAAAGTTTGTTTAATCATGTCCTATTTATTCATATCTCAATTTGCACAAAAATATTAACAGAAATCCGTCTTCAACATTGATATTGATGTCATGCAATGGCTGCAGAAAATTTAGCCTTGAAATCAAAGGAGTAAAATGCATTTTTAAATTTAATTTCAAATAGAAAACTTATTTGAGATTGTAATACTATTGACTGTTTTTAACTCTATTTTTGATCACAATTTAGCTTTGATATCAAGGAATAAATACAATTTTAAAATCTTAATATTACACACAGATAAAGCCACAGATGTCTATATGTATTTATGATGTCCTTTGACTCTGTTCCTCAGGTGCTGATCGCCAAAAGTACTGAGGTCACAAACTGAAGCTGCAGGAGTTCCTGTTGAGCAAAAAGGAACCCCGGCCCCGGTGGACTCAATCATTCCTTCCCCAGAAGTGCTGGTGAGAGAAAGTCCATATCGCTCAGCTTTCTTCGGGCTGGTAAACCCAATTCAAAGTGCACCTCTTTCAACTATGTTTTAAACTTAGTTAATATATCAAAAGACAAGGGTTCAATGTGCACTATGTCCCTGCAGTATGATGTAAAATGAATTCATCATAGCAATGATCAAAACTGATATTGCATCATGCCACATTATGCTGTGAAAGTTTATGGGTCTCATTTGCATTATTGATGGATGAGTCTTTGTAATGGACCGTGTTTGTTTTTTTAGGGGGCTCACCAGCACATCCCTGGAGCAGAGCTCCCCTCCCCAGAGCAAAACGCCGGGCACGCCGCCCTCCTACAAAAATCCCCTCACTGTTAGGGTCCTATGAAGGCAAGATGACTTCCCTCTCCGTAAGACTGGTGAGTAGCCTTCTGTTTATATAATAAACTGTTGCTTAACTGTGTAAATGTTACACTGGCAATTCCTCCGTAGGATTTTTTGGTAATTAAATGAATACTTAGCTTGGATGCATTACAGTTTATCAAAAAAGGGACATTAAAGACAATTATAAGAAAACACAATAAAATTTTTTATTTCAAACAAATGCTGATTTTTTGAACTCTCTGTCTATTTACTGGTAAAACTTCTATGATCAATTTACCGGTAACACAATCTTTTACTGTTTTGCAAGCACTGTGTGTTTCCTCTGGGAAAATGCAAATGTAGTTATTTCTGTTATCTTAATGAATTGTTTTAATGAGTTATAGCTAGTGACATTGACGCTGCATATACAACCATCAGTGATTGAATAAAGCCAATGCATGAGTGGTTTGCATGTAAATTTTTAGATGATTATTTTCGTTCTGTGCAAATGAATGACGCTGTTCTGGATTCCACCAGCGGTTTTGTGTGGAGAAGTTTGAGCTGTTTTACACTGCAGAGGTGTCACAGAAGATTCAAAGCAGGGGTGTGTGGTGTGTGTAGGGATGAAGTGAGGCAGTCTGCAAGGTGTGAGTCATAATGCGTCATCAGAACAGCGGACCTACACACAACACACTGTCAGAGCACTGTTACTTTAATACCGTTGAGATCCTATTATAGTTTTTATTAAGAATCCAACCCAGTTTCTTTGTTTTTTCATTTTAATCTTTTTAGTTAAAATTATTTTTTTTGTAATTGTACTTTTTTTGTATTTTTATATATATCTATATATATATATAGTATATATATATATATATATATACAAATATTATATATTTTTATATATTGAGTTCTAGGTTAAACTATAATAACATTGCATATTATTAGCTATATTGAGAAAACTCGTTTTCATACAAAATAATTATATCTATTATTGCCTACCTTGCAATTTAACCCTAACCTTGGTGGCCTGCTGCCCATTACTAGATTCATTTCTGACATGTTTTCCCACTATATTGTGAGGGTTTTTTTCAAAGTACATGCTGGTCATACTGCATGTTCACAACAGGTCTTATAGCCGCCAGCCATACTATCCTAAACTCCCACACAGATTCAGTGAGTTTGTTCCCCACACACACAACACACACACACACACACACACACACACACACACACACACACATCTGCTATCTGCTTTTTTACACAACTGCTATCTTTTAAAACTGTTCACACCCACGCTGCTTTGACAAAAGCTCTCTATAATAGAACTCCACCACATATAACCATCCGGAGGATAGGAAGTATTCACACAACACACACACACACACACACCACACACGCGACACACCAAACACACACACGTGCCCTCAATAGCTTGGACTTCAACACAACGGATACAGAAATCGCAGATGGGTCCTGTTAACCGTGAGCGCAAGCGCTTACTCCTATATTACCACTGTTTATGGCAACACCACATCAATGCTCGCTTACATAACGTGCCCGTCAGTTGTGTGTGCTTGTTCCATTCCCGTCCCTCCGGAGCCCCCTCGTCTCGCACACTTTTTATTTTAGATCTAATTAAATCCATACTAAAGTCACGGATTAGCATTAGAGGCTAAAGTCCTTTCTCCCCTGTCTCTTTATGCCCAGAAAATGTTCGTGGCTCTCGACGGGCACACACAAAGGGGGAAAAAAAAGCCCAGAAGAAACACATAGGGTCGGTCAAGCAGCTTTACACAAATTGCCCCAATTTCTTTCTTATTTTCTCTTTCAAATCCCTTTTTACTTCAGTTAGTTTGTAGATTTGGCCCGGCGGCATCCCGGAATCAACAAGAGATAAAATCGGCACGCGGGAACTATAACTTTTATCTATAGCTTCTTTGTGTGTTGTGTGTTAGAGTGTATGAGAGAAAAGAGATATGGGAATGGCTGGGCGTTTGCTGTCCATGTCCTGATGCACAAGAGCGACAGATGCACACCCTCATTATTGTTCTAGTGAAAGCATGACGATTGTAAATGCTCAACGATAGGTGGGAGGGTTTTTTGACTGTGCTTTGATAATCTCAAATCATCTGGGTTTGCTCTTACTTTTCAAGTGAGAAATCGTTTTCTTTCTCTCTTCCTGTGTCCGCCTCTGAGCCCAATTCTGAAGGTAGCAGTGCCACGGGTTTTTTTCTTTTTTTTTTTAAAACAGAAGGTGGTCTTTGAAGACGGGGGGGGGGAGGAGGAGCAGCCCCATCTTCTAGAACGGAAAACAAAGAACAAAAGAAAGATACTAAAAAGAAAAGCAAAAGTAAAAAAGAGATATAAAAAATTCAAAGACAAAAAAAAAAAAAAAGAAAAGAGAAGATGGTACTGTGGAATTTCAGACCTTCCAAAGGAAACTCGAGGAGAACATAAAGGGGGCCGATTGAGGGATCTCAAGGTTGGTAAACCAATGTGTGCGAAATGCATAACTGTTTGCAATAACCTTCAATGAGGTATTGAAAAAGAATACTGCAACACAAATCCTTTCTCTGGCTCAAAATTTTTTTTTAGGCTTAAAGCACTTCTCAAATCCCACGTATGATCTTTCTTTGACAGATCCCCTGGTTTAAAGTGTGAAAAAGGCATCTAAAAGATATTTTAGTAAAAAATAATAATATTTGGGAAATATTTCAAATAGCTTTATAAATAGGTGCTTGCGGAGTACAAGTGGGCTTTGTGTAGCGTGATGCATAATTTCTATCTAACCATCTCCTTGGTAAAAAACATTATTTATATATACTTATTTATAAGAGACCAATAATTGTGACTATACTTATATGTAGATTGATTTCTCCTCTCTAAAAAAGCACACGTTCTCTCATCACCGCTTAGCTATGCTCGGAGCGTGATCGCATTGGCCATAGTTTTATCGAGATGCTATATATATGGTGTATGTGTGTGTTTGTGTTCAGTTTGTGATAGGGGCGCCTAAGTATCGTTTAAAATGTAATATGGAACATATTTTGCTTTCTACTACGACACTATAACTTCATATTTATATAATGCAAGTTTTTCTGCACAATTTCTGGTAAATTTGGCATTATTGTGTAAATTTAAACTTATTTATATTACTACTTATTTTTATACTTTTTAGTAAGACTAAAAGAAAACTTAATTATTACCAATAATAATATACATTCAATAAAATAAACCATTAGTTTGGTCCCTTAAGCTTCCCAAAACAGTTATATATGGAAGATGTAATCCTTCATATATCAGCACCTGAGTTGTGTTCAAATAAGCCTGTTAAAAAAACCTGCTGGTCAGATGTGTGAAGATTTGCAAACAGAAAGTAATGAACACATGGGTATTGTGTGATTCCTGTGCTGTTAAAAATAACTGCAGCTTGAAGGAAGGGAACAGTTTTAACATCCTGCTGATACATTAAAAATGGTTTAATAAAATCACATAATATTGTGAAATCATCAGCTATATTTTCTAATGATGCAGCTAAAATGAGATTGTTGAAATCTGTGTGTGTGTGGTGTGTGTGTGTGTGTGTGTGTGTGTGTGTGTGTGTTGTGGTGTGTAGGTGATGTGTTTCAGGGTCCTCTAGGTGCAGCAGTGCTCCTGCTCAGGGTCCCAGTTCTCTCCGAACAGCTCTAACTGTTGCCATTGCCCGAGAATGGCTCCAGCCGGATCCGTACCCAAACATCCACGCTGAGTGAGAGACTTGCCCACCTACACTGCTTGCCTCTCTTCTGCTCTCTCGCACTCCCCTCGCGCTTCTGCAATAGGTTTTGAGTGCGATGAAAAAAGACACAATAAATTGGCTTCACCTAGATAATGACACTGTTTCTATGGAAACAATCTATCGTACAGAGCCTTGTGATGGCCCTGGGATAACACTGGTATGGCTAATCTCGAAAAAAAAAAAAAAAAAAAAAAAACAAAAAACACATGGTTCCGAGAGCCAGTCTTGTATTGAGTTGTATGTGGAAGGCTCAAGAATGGCCACAGCTGCTCTGTCATGGACAGCAGGAATTCTGCCCTGGGGTCCAACCCTGCATGCTAAGCAGCTACCCTTGAGGATCACCTTAACCTTGAGAGCCAGAGAGAATGAAATTGTATGTGCTCATGCCACAAAGGGGCTTGAAGCTGTATGAACGCTGAATTTGAATGAGCCAGTTTGTGTTTAATTTTGGATGCCAGCATATTAACATGCAAAATTTTGGAAATCATATTAAATGGCAGCACTTCAGTTTAGGGACAAATTCTTACTATTATCTAGTTGTAACTTGCTTATTAGAATGCCTATTATTACCACATTGGTGTTTTATTATACGTATGAAGCACATATTCTGAACATTTATTCTACGTCCCTAAATCATACCCAATACCTACTTAACTACTACCTTACTATTAATAAGAAGCAATTATCAGTTTGAAGGCAAAGGTCATAGTTAATGGTTTGTTTAATAGAGAGAGTAGAGTTGGACCTTAAAAACAGAATATAAAACAAACAAAATAATGCCAATTTACAGTGTTTACTGTAGTTTCATGAACTTTGTAATAAACTATTGTTATTGTAAGAACTTCAAAAAAAGTATATATCTATATATATATATATAGATATATATATCTATATATATATATATATGTTGGGTATGTAGATATAATTAGATTGTTTTACAAATTTCAAGACCAGTGGGTAGTTCCTAATATTAAAATTTACAGAAAATATATTTAATATATATATAATCTTTTTTTGTTAATAATTCTAATATATGTATGGTAGTTTTTTCATTTTTGTCAATGAATGTTGTGGATATGTTATTTTATTAACCATATATACAATTACTCATAAGGTGATGTATGCTTGTGGTTAGGCCATCCTTATTGCAGTCCATATTTCATTTGGGTGGAATTTAACATGCTTCCCTGAAGAAGTTTGGATGACATTCTCTTTTCTTCTAAAAAAAACAGTTTTGTGCTAAGCGGGAAATATGTGTTGAGTCTTGACTATTGTGCTCTGTTTTCTTAATTAAAGGGTGGAGAAACATTTGATTTTAGCATCGACTTTTGTACTAGTAGTCTTTTCTAACACGTTAGGTAGGTTATTGCCAGTGAGATGTGACTGGGATGAGGATGAAGTGTGCTGGAGTTTGTGCTCATCAACCAGATTGAAAAAAAAAATAACCTTCAAATTGGCTTGCCAGTGAGTGATGACTTAAGAAATCACCTCATTAGCTCCTGTCCGGCATGCAAAGGCTGCATACCACTCCCCATACAATAGTCTTAGATTGCTATTCCAGAGCCTCTGTAGCCTATGCAGCTACAGCTTCGAGAGAAGTGATTGGATAATGTGCAAGTAGAGATAGAATGCTGCTCATACATCTCTGCCTGCAGGTAGTGGGGGGCGCGTCTGCCACGGCTTTGTCTCTTTTCTTCCTCGTCTTTTACGTACGTGTTACATTAGTATAGGTCAAGATGTGAGAATGACGTTACATTGTTACGAAACAAACTTATAATGAAAGCGCTTAAATGGGGGTCTTCGCGGGTAGAATAAACGTTGCCTTGTAAAGGCAGATCCATTAAGTTTTTTTGTTCTTTGGGCTTTGAAAATGGCCTGCGCTTCCACAGATATAGGGTCAGATGATGAGGATTATTTTCCATATACTGCACCAAACACATTCCGTATTTCTCACATAGCTTTCTTTGGGATTCATTTGTTCAGTACTTTAGAAAAATTAGAAAAAAAATAAAATTCCTTGATACTGCTTAGCTCATTTCTTTATACCATGTGAGGGCATAACTAGAATGTTGTCATTATTGCAAGTGGCGCTCATCCAGTCCCGAATACAGAGATTCCATAGACCAATTTCATAATCATGCTTTGCTCGTCACAACTTAGTATAGATTTGGGGAGGTTTTTCTCTTCAAAGGTAAGAATGCTTTGCAAGTGAATCAAGTCATAAGAAGCTCCTAAACTGTCTACCTTTGTCTGGGATAGCTTCATGCAGAATAAAGACGAGATTTCTTTGTGCGACTGTATTGAAGATAGTACATCTTGAAATATTAGGTCTGCGTGTTTGTCCGCTTTGGGTCGAATCACGTCTCATCGTGCCTTTTCACTGTTTCACCAGGCAGCAGTTGGCGTTCTCTGCATCCACAGTCTTTGACTGGAGTGAATGGGACAACCGAGTCCTCAATTAAGCCTCTACACCTTCTCCATCTCTGCCCAACATCTACATCCTTGAGACTGCCTGCCAAACGTCGCACAATCACGGTGAGTGTCCCTCAGCTAAAGCCTAGTGGCTTCGTTGTAATCTGGACGAGTGATTCAGAGTTAAAGTCAAGTGGTTGTGTTAGGCTGAACCCTGGTGGGTCTTGCTAGATCATTAGGATAGCTTTTACCCTAGAGCTGATTTGATCTGGACTCAAGATGTTTGATATTGATGCTTGATAATGTGTTTTTTTCAGAAGCATGCAGCCACCATTGATCCAAAACCCTAGTCCTTTGTCTCGGGTACAGCTTCAATAGTGAACTACAACTACATGTTGGTTGCCCACTGCTATTTTGTCCTAAATTGCCGAAGTGAACACTTTTGATTGACTGCCATAATTTGAATTCTTTGCACACTGCCCTGTGGTCCACAAAGTATAGTATAAAGCTATGGGAGTACAGTCCCTTCTACTGAAAATGGCCACGGTCCTGTCAGAGTGTTTACCTTCAAATTCCTAATTAATCACATTTTGAATCAGAGCTAGATCTAATGGTTTTTCAGGGGATTACTTGATTATTAATTGTCCATGTAGCGTGTGTCGAGAGACATGTTGGAGCTACACTCAGCAGAGACACTGGCACCTCCAGGCCGCACGGCATTTGGACCAACCTCTGGTATAAAACCAGCTCTCAACATTGGTGAACCCAAAAGTACACTGATGATAGCAAGAAGCAGCAGGGCATTATCAGAAGGGGCTGGAATCAAACTGGTTTCTGGTCTTGAACCAAACAATCAAAAACCAGGTTGTAAGAAAACAGCCTTGTAGGCTTTAGGTACCTGCTTGGTTGCACAGCTTTAAGCAGCTTCAGTGTTCCACCAAGTCTGCAGAATAAATTCTTTTGCTCCTCTACTCCTAGGCTCCTCAAGAAACTCATTGCCCAGCAGAGGCAGGAGCGGCAGGACAATCCAGATGTTTGGCGTCAAGGTGGGGCCACTGACAGCGGAAGTTTCATCAGCACATCGTCCCTGCCGACGTGAGCTTCCCACCGGGCAACCCTCATTCACCCGTAGCCCCCTTTTCCGCCTTCTAATAGCGCAACAGGTTAGCCATTCCCTCCCTTCGACTGCGATACCAGCACGTCCTAGCCTGCTAGAGCAGGCTCGCTCTAACATTGAGCGCACTTCTTACACGGTACACATAATCTCATTACTATACAGTCAGAGTTAACCTTCCAATGATGTACCATCTTTGCACAAAAGGGCTAAAAATGATATCATAAAGGTGCATTGTTGTATGTAAATGCATATTCACGTGGGTTAGACAGTGCCTTATAGGCATGGAAACCATACTATTACTACCAACACAAAGGGGGTCTGCAGATTTTGGGTGAGTATACTGAGTAGACACGATTAACCGGCGTAGGAAATAGGTCAACCAGTCAAGATTTTCAAACAGATCAGTACTCTATCAGCATTTACACGTTCATGTGACATTGCTGTGCTACGTCGGTCACAAAAAATGTAAGGTTTATCATGATGACTTTTAAGCAGTTGCTGTATTTAATAAAACAACGTGCACTTTAAAGCAGTTAGAAATGCCAATCAGCCCAGCGAATCTGCAGAACTTCATTTTGGTTGTATTTGTGCAGGTCTGAGACGAACTGTTCTGAGCGCTATCAGAGAGGCACATAAAGTACGTGAAAGTGCCTGTTTTTTTGCTCTTTATAGGGCCTTGAACGGTTAAATACTACTTTTAGGTGTTAAAAAAATCTGTTATATCATGTAAAACCAGTATATTAAGGTTTTAAGTGAAAGCAACACAGCTGAATAAAGAAAACACAGGTGGTATACAAGTATATTCTATGACAGGCTAGGCTCTCATAAGAGCTGAGACAGCAGCTCGTAATAATGCGACAGATCATGTTAAATTACTACAACCAAAAAAGAGTGTCCTAACTCAACTTTTGTAACTTTCAATAAGAAGAAATAATATATTTTATTTTAATTTACACAGTGAGACAGAATGTGACATTGTTTTATCAGCATTTCGTTAGTTTTGTCTTCATACAGAGGTTTATATGTATTGGAGTCATGTCTATAGTAGTGCTCATTTTAGTGTCTACCTGTAGTTGTAGGGTTGTTTTTTCTTATTGCTTGTAATTTGATTTTTATTCTTTATTTAATTGACTGGGCTGTTTACTTGTTCAGTGAGCCTGAGTTTTTTTTTTTTTTTTTTTTTTTTTTTTTTTTTAGGAGGTCTTGGTATCAGTTTTTTTTTGATTTCCTGTTTATTCTTTTTTTTTATTGACACTGGTGTGCACAATGAATTATGACATTTCTATGGTATAATTTTTTTTTTATATCATAGAGACCTTATATTTAAAGCATGAAACTAAACTATATTCTGATAGATATATCATCTCGTGAAGAATAAAATGACTCAAATCGTGATATAAGATTTTGGTCCTATCCCCACCCCTAATGCAGATACCGATGCACACTTGTTTTTGCCCTTGAACGTAATATTTCTTTGTACTCACTGGCTTTGATTTAAGTCAGATGTATTATTATTGCCTGGTTAGCTATACACATTTTTTGACAGTTTAACTGATTTTTAAATTTGGTCTTGCAAGATTCCTCTTCAAATTGTTGCTCCACCATAAGTAGAAGAAACTGAGGACAAGTTATGCTAATGTCCACCCGTAGGAAATAAAACAATTGTGCAAATTAACCTTGACACTGCTCCTTATTAGAACAGTCTACACATTCAAGTAATGTGCGCTGAGTACTTTTCCAGGTCTGACACGGGTCAGGTCTGGCAGTGTGCTAATAATGTGTGTGTGGAGGAACGTCAAAAGTCGTGGTACTATTCCGATACCAAGTGGTAACAGAAAACTGCTATTGTTAGAAACTGTTTGATGTGTTAGGTGTAAACAGCTTACACTGTTTCCGTCTTTATCTCTATCCTGCAGTTCCCATGTATGGGCAATCTCCGCTGGTAACGGTCTTTTGTGGAGGCGGGTGGGTCCAAACAACAGTGCTCACAGGTGAATAAGTTGCCTAGGCCACCGGCCCCGCTGAGCCGTAACCAAATCAGCGCCCCTGCCTCAAACACCCACAGGCCCTGCAGCACCTCGTCGTAATGCAACAGCAGCTACCAGCACTTTTCCTCGAGAAGACATAACGAAACACTGGTACCAGCTAAATAAGGTATATGGAGCAGGAATGATTTGATTGCTGTTCGAGCTATTTAGCAAAAAAATGCTAATAAGCTCCCACCTCCTTTCAGATCCTCTCCAAAGGGGGTGGAGCTTCACCAAGGTCAGCCTCCCACCAACCCACCCCCGATGGAGACGGAGACGGGGAGGCGCCTTATACAGAAATTGATTACCGACACACGAGATGCAGGACGAGCAAGGTCTATAGGGTGAGCGCCTTGATCCCCTTAGGGTAGGGGGTTAACGAGAAAGAGAGCTCCGGCGAGACCACACCCCCTTCAGAACGTCTGGTTCCATTGAAGGCGAGAAAGCACTAGAAAAGTCGATACTTGGAGGAAGATGATTGATGAAGATGAAGCCATGGAACTGAGGGACATGATGTATGAAGATGGCGCCCCCCTATGGCAGGTGAGAAATTATAGCTTTTTTTATTACTGAAAGTTTTGGTCGTTTCTGTGCTATTTTTGGTCCACCAAATGGAATTGACCCTTTTTGCAAAAACACCACCCTCCTACGTTTACGCGTTGCTATGTCCGGACAAGCCATGCCTCTCTCACGACCTACACATCATGTTTCTCACGCAGTTAAAAAATACATTGCAGAAGCAAAGATGGTGGAGGGTGGGAGGGAGGAAAACTGACAACATCGATAACATTTTACAAGACAGAGCAGGTTACTTCTGGTATGAAACAAAGGTCTGTCTTTAAAGTTTTGTCATTTTTTTTAAGAAATTCCAACAATAAATACCGTTTGGTGGCTCTTTAATGTGTCGTGACAGATCACTGTATTGCCTAAGTTCAAGGCCCACACGTGAAACCAGTCGCCTTTTCATATTTACATTAAAACCAAAATCAAACATGACTATGAACATCAGAATACGTATTTTATTACAAACCATGGATGGCCATCAATGCATTGGCATTTTTCAAGTTTAAAGTCTTACCAAAGTTAAATAGTACTCTCCCTGGTCTGATTTGTAGTTTTGGCAAATGATGGCGGTTATGCAGTGAAGGTGTATGAATTTTAGTCAGTATCGGACCATGTCAAATCAGACTCTTATGCAGATGGTCCAATTGCAACATCATGCAAATAATTTGACTATTTTTTAACTAAGGATTTCCTGAACTTGCCTCCGCCTGCCCTGTTGCCATACATAACTTAGTACCGTACGCACAAGGTTGCGCCAGTTGCTATTTTAAATAGAAAAAAAAATGACACACTCACCTCTTAGTAATTTTACAGAGCTGCCAACATGTGATTTTGCAATATTTTTTAGTTTCTTAACTTTAAGGATCATGTTGAGTTCGCTCCCTTTTGCGCGGCTGCCTTCCGTGATCACTCGTTTCGTTCCGTTGTCCTCTTGCTTGCCTCTAACGCATTCCTTGTTCACTCCGCAGTTACTTGCCGCTTTTGCTCATCCTTTCTGAGTGATTCATCGAGTCCCAGTCCGGCTGTCTAGCGTTCTCCCATGTTAAGACAGCTTTCTATTATTTACCCTAGCTTTCCTTATCATGTTTTCCCATCCATTTGTGCACGTACCCCTCTCGCATGTCTTGAGTTCGGCGCATCCTCCGCACTTTGCTGAGTTCCTCTCAGTGTGGTTCCTGCCCCCACCGCCCACCCTCACTGCTGCACACCCCTTACCGACTAACCCCGTCACTGCACCCGCCTGGCAATGCGCTGTCGCCACGAGCTCGCAGTAGCAGTACGAGACCTCTCGGCGCCTCGTCTGGCATGGCTTGTCCTTTGAGATTAGGTTCGAGCAAATTTCAGTCTTATGAAAAGCGCAGTCATGCATTGTAGTGTTCGAACGTTGAGTTCTCCTATCTGTGATCTCTCGAGTACGGCTGCTCCCTATGAGTCCTCACCTTCCCGCCCAGCCCCCCCCTAACTGCTCTTGTTGTGTCCCCTACAGCCTTAACGTCATTTGTGATGGAATCACATTGCTCACTGATGGATTTTTGTTTTTCTTTTCATCTTTAAACGTATTATTTTGTTTTTATTGATCTAGAAAGGCCGCAGCTGTATGGATTTTGTGTCGTCGTTGAGACTTTTACGAATGCATCTAAGTGTTCTTTCCGATGACTCTTTGTTCACCTGCAACTTTTCGAGCAGCTTAATATTGGTGCGTGTAACGGACCAAGTTCTGATTGTAGATGTTGGGAGCGCACAGTGCGGGTGGCTCTGCAGGGCTGGAGATCGAGTGGTTTATCGCCTCTTCAACCAGAGCAGGTTTGCAGCTGTGTTTCGCCCCCTGAAAGTGAGGCGATTAAGAGGGAAGAGGTGCTGCTCGTCCTAAGCTTTCGCTCTCCAGAACCAGTGGACTCAACTACTGGGAGGCAGGAGGTGGAGCGGTGGGGCGAGGAAGAGAGGTAAGAGAGCAGACAACATTTAAGAATTGCTAGAAATAGGAAGACGCAATGAAATTGACTTGGGACGGTGTGCAACGTGATTGTGTGGTGGGTATGTTCCTCCGAGAGCTAAAGTTTGTCTACGTTTAGTTGACTGCTTGGCTTAGAGCTGTCTGGTTAGCCTTGAGGTGGTTTAAGTCTATATTGCCTCATACATAGTTTGAGCGGAATAATTAGTGTATAACTTTGAATTATTATTATTATAAATTTTATATATGAATCTCTAGCATCGATGGAAGCTATGAAGAGTAAGGTCTTTTTGTGACTTTGGATGCCATTAAGCAAAACCACGTAGCAAATGCTCTTCTGAAAAAACTCCTTTGCTTAGGTCTTCATAGGTTTGGTTGCAATAGTGGCAAAGCACCCACTCAGCATTTTGGTTTCCAGAGATAGTGTAAACATACAGTATGGTTCGCCAAAGAGCTCATTGTGTTTACAATAGGAGCGATGCACTTTGAGTCATGATCTGTATTTCTTATTTCTTGACAAAAAACAGAGAAGAACCATGGCTTTTATTACCATCCTGATACAAGCTCATGTTTTATAAGCGCTTTTTTGTTAAAACGTCTACTGAGTAGGTTTATTCTTATCTTGTAAATAAGTTCGTACTCATGAAATTTTATGGATTTGGATTTTTTTTTTCTTTTTTTTTTTTATACATTCCTCTCATAGTAGTAATACCATGGCATTCTTCAAAGTATCTGTGTTTAAATACCATAGTATGTCCTAGTTTAGACAGTTGTAATGTTATATTTCTTATATATTATTTCATATTTTTAATGATATGATTTTATATTATGGTTTTTATTAATTATTTGAATTCCATTTTTATAATACGTTTTTTATTTTTATCTTTTTCATGTTCTTCATTTGTAAGTTTTAATTAATTAAGTATACATGTCTTGTAATGTGCTGAATGCCCATTTTTATTCTTTTTTTTTTATATTTAATTTTTAGTTCAGATTATAATTTGCATTCGATTTGCACGTTATTCTTCGATCTCATATTTATATTTTATTTAATTTCACATTTAAGTTTCAGTCAAACAAAATGTTTTCATTTACGTTATATAATAATCGCTCGCATTTTAAGACGTACCATGATTATTACCTTGTTTTTTTACCATTAAGCAGGATTGCCTGAGTATTTTTTACAAAGTAGTTATATTTTTCACTAGGACTGCAAAATACTATATTAGGATTTTTTGTGCCTGTGTGCTGATGTATTCTGTGATACGTAATTAAACGATTGAGAAATGTTGCATTATTTTTTTGATCTCCCATTCTTATATCATCATTTTGTTTGTTTACATATATTATACACGAATAGACGCCACTGCGGTGATTCAAGGCGTTATGTGGTTCCAGCCATCATTCATTTGCATCGACATCCAGGCAGATTTGAATCCTCCAAGAGAGTTCAATTTGATCTTAACACAGACCCAACAAACCCGCAAACCGCTGTTTTGAGAAGGGAGGAAAAAAAACAAATGAATGAGTGAAAGTGAATAGAGCAGGAGAGAAGTTTATTGAAAAAAATAGCAACACCCTCCTCCTCACGCATCCCGCTCACTCTGCCTGCAATCATTGAGAAAAAATTAAAGAGCAACGGCATTAGAATTCAGACTGCATCCTCCTCAGCGCAGCGCAGACTCACACACAACACACACACACACACACACATCTACACATATACTTCCTCCCCCTGAATGGACCGTCTCTGACTCATCTCTCTTGGTGATTCCATCTCCTCCTCCAGACCCCAGCCCGCCTTCACTGCCCTGCACTTCACACCCAATCAATACGAAGCCCACCATGGTGACTTGACACACTGCCGTTGTTTTTGTGTGTGTCCCCCCCCCCCCCCCCCCCCTGTTTTTGTTGCAGTGACATGCAGTCACCATTGAGGCAGCGAACACACCCAAACACTCCTTAAGTCCCCACTACTTTTCGGGTCAGTCACAGACCCCTAGCTGGCCTTTATTCCCCTTCTCTCCATTAAAACACCCCCCACCTACGCCCTTGTGTGTGTGTGTGGGTGTGGAATGCCCTCCTTGCTTTGTCTGTGCCTGAGGTTGTCCCCCGTTGCAATACAAATTGGAGCCCCCCGGCCACACCTGCCATAGTGAGTGAGAACAGATGCTGCATGGCTTTAGCTGTCTCTTAATAAAATGGGAGTTGTCACGGTGCTGGAATTGTGAAAATTTTGTGTGTGCTGGCATACCTTCAATCTCAAGGTTTCAAAGTGCAAAAGAAAGAAAAAAAGAAATGGGAATCCAGTAATGAATCCCATCATCTCAAGATGTTCTTCAATCGCGATCAAAGAAACCCGCGATCGTCGGGCTGTCTCCGCTGCTGCACACACACAAACGGTCATTACATTCCGCTTTCTCTGATGGCCAGAGGCATACTCTGAGGCTGTTTACCACTGCTTATAGACTTTTTGAGTAGATTTTGGCAAATGTTTGCTGACTTTCTTTAGTTTTTGGTCCAGACTGAGTGCTTGGACTGGATGTTTAGTCTGCTATTGATCTTAACTTACTCCTTTATTTATATACATATTGTGAAAAGTTCATTATTTTCCCATAATGTAAATGATAAAAATTAAACTTTCATATATTTTAGATTCATTGCACACCAACTGAAATATTTCAGGTCTTTTTATTGTTTTAATACTGATGATTTTGGCATACAGCTCATGAAAACCCAAAATTCCTATCTCAAAAAATTAGCATATTTCATCCGACCAATAAAAAGAAAAGTGTTTTTAATACAAAAAAGTCAACCTTCAAATAATTATGTTCAGTTATGCACTCAATACTTGGTCGGGAATCCTTTGCAGAAATGACTGCTTCAATGCGGGCGCGGGCATGGAGGCAATCAGCCTGTGGCACTGCTGAGGTGTTATGGAGGCCCAGGATGCTTCGAGCAGCGCCTTAAGCTCATCCAGAGTGTTGGGTCTTATGCCTCTCAACTTTCTCTTCACAATATCCCACAGATTCTCTATGGGGTTCAGGTCAGGAGAGTTGGCAGGCCAATTGAGCACAGTAATACCATGGTCAGTAAACCATTTACCAGTGGTTTTGGCACTGTGAGCAGGTGCCAGGTCGTGCTGAAAAACGAAATCTTCATCTCCATAAAGCTTTTTCAGCAGATGGAAGCATGAAGTGCTCCAAAATCTCCTGATAGCTAGCTGCATTGACTCCTGCCCTTGATAAAACACAGTGGACCAACACCAGCAGCTGACATGGCACCCCAGACCATCACTGATCAGGGGTACTTGACACTGGACTTCAGGCATTTTGGCATTTCCTTCTCCCCAGTCTTCCTCCATGCAAAATTTGCTTTCATCCGAAAAAAGTACTTTGGACCACTGAGCAACAGTCCAGTGCTGCTTCTCTGTAGCCCAGGTCAGGCGCTTCTGCCGCTGTTTCTGGTTCAAAAGCACACGCCTGTGCACGGTGGCTCTGATGTTTCTACCCAGACTCAGTCCACTGCTTCCTGCAGGTCCCCAAGGTCTGGAATCGGTCCTTCTCCACAATCTTCCTCAGGGTCCGGGTCACCTCTTCTCGTTGTGCAGCGCTTTTTTTACCACACTTTTTCCTTCCCACAGACTTCCCACTGAGGTGCCTTGATACAGCACTCTGGGAACAGCCTATTCGCTCAGAAATTTCTTTCTGTGTCTTTACCCCTCTCGCTTGAGGGTGTCAATGATGGCCTTCTGGACAACCTCTTACAGTCAGGTCGGCAGTCTTACCCATGATTGCAGGTTTTGAGTAATGAACCAGTTGCAGAATTAGTTAATAGCTGAGAACCTTTTCAGGATATGCAATTCTTGGGGAATTTGGGTTTTCATGAGCTGGTATGCCACAATCATCAGTATTAAAAACAATAAAAGACCTGAAATAGGTCAGTGTGTGACCCATGAATCAATAGTATATGAGGGTTTAAGTGTTAGCATATACCTTTAGGGGAAACGTAACTGGAACTCTGTGCAGACAAGATGCGAAGGTTTGGAGAAAAGACCGGGAAGTATATAGGTAGTGTGGCGGAGATGTACTAGATTATAGAGAGGGGGTGAAGTAGGGTAGAAAAGAGAGAGAGATATAGGAGAGAGAGAGGGGAAGAGAGGTATATGAGGTAGATCAGGTGGGGGTGCGAGGGTAGAATGGGGTACCTATGGGTGAACTTATACATTTATTTTATTTTTAGTTTTTGGTCATTTTAATTTCGTCTACTTCAACTTATATCAGTTAATTACCAAGTCAATATTGTTGTGGTAAGCTTTGGTGAAGTTTAACATTTTTTTTATTTGGTATATGAAAAATTCAGGAAAATAAAATATTCATTCTGGTCTGTACTTTTTTTTTATTTCTCGCTTTTTAGTGGTTTTTTTAATTACCGCTCGACGTAAACTTATTTCAGCTACTCATTACCATGACAATTATCTGTTGTGGCTGGAAGTTTTGTAAGTTAACGGGGTTTTTTAATCTTATATTGAAAAATCTAAAGAAAAATAAAATTCTAATTTTATGATTTCGTTTTAGTAGTTTGAATGTCCTTCAACTTCAAGCTTATTTCAGTTTTAAGTGCCAGAACGGCAACATTATGTGTACATTTTGTAAGTTAAAATTTTTTATCTTGCATGAAAAATTCTAAATATTAATTTTTTTATTTTATTTCAGTTATTGGGAATGATCTTTTCAACACGCACTGACTTGACTTTCGTTACTTCCAAAAACTAATATTATGAGTGGGGGAACTATGACGTCAGAGACTGGAAGATTATGTCGAGGCGGGTTCCTTCGGAGAGTTTTCCTTTGGGTTTTATAATGGGGTTTTTTCAAGTTTACAATTAAAACAAAGCATGTGGTAAACATAACTTGACGATACGTTTTACATTTTATTCTACACCGCAACTTTACACGCAGATCCATACCCAAAGACACAAATTTTAAGCAGTTATGTTCATCTTCTGAAAATTTTTTTTTAGCCATACGTAACCTAGATAAGAACGTTTTGGGCTTGTGAGTGTGTAGTTTATTACTAGAAGACCAAACGCGTAAACGTATTGTCCAGTTATGTTGACCCACACTGGCTTTATTTTTACTTGTAATGTGAAAAGACCACATTAAAAACCACACAGTCGAAAATCTCGAAGGAACCTGTGGCGAATTACTCCTTCCGGGTTCCTGACGTCATAGTTCCCCCCTATATTGAACTAAATTGCATTAAAACTATTCTGTGCTAAGTAACATTGAAGCCCAGGCACTGGATTGTGTTGAACAGCACTGAATTCATGATGTTTTTCATTGTTTGTGCTCTTTTCCGCCGCAGTTTGGATTTTGGACCAGCAGCATGTGCAAGTGCAACAACTGTGTCAATTTGTCCCCCTCCAGGCCCTCCTCTGTCCCATCACGGTGAATGCCCCACAGCACCCCTGGGAAGGGCACAGTCGTCCCCCGTCACTTCTAGTCTTAAAGGAGCGCCCCTGAACGAGTGTGCCCATTAAGCATCTCTCCATTTTACGACAGGTACACTGCACACGGATCACTGCTCAGCTGGTCTGTCACAGAGTGGAGAACTGATCTAAAAAGACAAACATGCAGAGTAGATGAATCTCCGTTCATGTTTCATAGTATTTGTACTGCTAGACTGTTTATTTGTAAATACATCTCGGCTCTCTCTGCAGGGCTGGTGTTATGACACCTTCATGCTGAAGCACCAGGCATATGGTGGAACACAAACATCCATCCACGAACACGTGCCGGTCGCATTCTTATCAGGTGTCTGTCCAGGCTACAGGAAACAGGGGCTGCTTGGTCGCTAGTGAGGTTGGAGTTGCAAGTGCCACCTGCTGGAAGTGGTTTCAACCAAAAAAATACTTTTTTTTTTTTTCCAGCAAGAATGCATCAAATGTGACAGTAAAGACATTTATAATGCTACAAAAAAAACTCACTATTTTAAATAGTACATGCTGTCATTTAAACTTCTGTTGTTTATATCAACAAATGCCTGAAAAATGTTTTCAACATATGATAATGATAAGAAAAGGATTCTTCACGGAGCAACCAAATCCGGGGGGGGCAATAGGTAATGTTATATTTCTGAGTATCATGCAGTAATGATAAGCTGAAAATTCAGCTTTGCATCACAGGAATAAATTACATTTTAACAGATATAAAATATAGGTGTGCTTTATTTAAAAGTTCTAATAATCGCTGACACAATATTACTGTTTAAATAAATGCAGCCTTGCTGAGCAGTAAGAGAACTTATTTAAAATCTTACTGGATCCCAAAAACTTTGGAATGGAAGTGTACACAATTGTTTAATAGTTTTTGGAGCAGCATGTTTTATAATATAATTTAACATAAATACACATAAAAATATCATTAGATTTTGAAACGAGAAGATTCATAGTAGAATCATGTAAATTCATTCATGTTTTGGTGATCATAGACACTTACTGTGTTGTTTTTGTGTGCAGAGGATCAGGGGAAGGAAAGGCCCACACTAGATGAAATCCAAACTGTGCATTCCTGAGTACCAACACACGCGTGGGCTCTACGGCACCACAGTTCCTCTGAACCGACAGAAGCTGGACAGCAAGAAACTTTTAGGTAGTGTTTTTGAAGCTCTCTGTTGTGATGTGAGTAGTTGCTGCTGTCCTGATTTTAGGACACTAAAACCAGGATCTCTCTCCTTCTAGAGTACAGCCATCCACAAAAGCTTCCTTTTTGCTTGCTTCCAATCTGATGGGTTGCTTTAGCAAATCTCCCCTTTGACCAGACGCCAGGCTTTTTTTAGGTTCTAGACCATTTGCCCACCCCCGCGGCTCTGAGGGGGTCACCAGTGAAGTGTGTGTGTGTTGTGTGTGTGGTGTGGTGGTGTGTGTGGGTGTGTGTGAGGGTGAGAAGGTTCCAGACTTGCAGCGGGTGCCATCATCCCACCACCTCCCTTTTTTGCGGTGAGACACACTTTGAAGAAGTGCAGGCTGTTTCGACCTGTGAGTGCTCTTTTGTAGAACAACGAGACAGATGATGGGTGCGGCCAAACGGCATCCAATGAGCATCCTCGAGACTCGAATTAGCATAGCCACTTATGCCATTAGCTGAATAATAGATAATGTGTGAACAACAGATGTGGGGCTAAACATAACACTGCTTCAGATCAGCTTCTGATTTGCCTGTTTTGGTTTTTTCTAGGCCCAATAATCAAAAGAAAAATGGAATGCTTTGGTCCTACCATGTGGAGGCATGGGGTAAGTTTTGTCTGTCTCGCTGGTTAGGTCATGCACACTTCTTTCTTCATAAAGAAATGAAATTGCATTCACAATGTATGTAACTGTAAATAATAGGAGGTATTTACCAACAAAACAGAATATTCTGGCAAATAATGTAGGTAGGAATTTGTCAGTTAGGATCTGTTTGAGGGTGGTACCGATGTAGACCATGGTATTATTAGTTAATAATGTTTTTTTTTTCCTTGACTGTGCAACCTTACTTACATTTGGTACTTGATTATTATTAGTAGTAGTATCTAGATGTTTTATCTTTTTGAATAATGTAAACATCATTTTTATTATTATGAAACTATACATTAAACATTTTAAATAAAAATAATTGGTTCCATTCTATTTAATGTTTCATCTTAATTTAAATAAAGTAGCATTATTATTGTTAGATTAGATTGTTGGAATACATACATTATATTTGAGTATATAAATATTCAGATACATAGACTATGATAAAATAAAATGTTAAATTATAATCATTATTATTATTAAAGTATAATATTTTTTTCTTTTTTAAAAAAAGCTTAATAAAATAATCAAATTAATTATTATGTTTTATTTTAATTATATAAATAAATTTATTATTATTATTACTTGGGGTTTTTGCACTGAGGAATTGTCCCGTGCAATAAACCACATTGACATTAATATTAAAGTGCCCCTATTAACCATTGCCATTTTCCACGGTTTCGAATATTGTTTTTGGAGTCGCGCTACAATAGGATTACATGCATGCCAATGTTAAAAAAACGCTTTCGTTTTCCTTAAAATATGCATTTAATATCACCTCATTTTCCAGGGATTCTCAAACGATTCTGCTCGAATCAGTTCAAAGATTCAGTCTCTCTAAAACCCCTCCTTTCTGTGAGCCTGCTCTGCTCTCATTGTCAATGGCTATTGCTTATGTCAGCAGTGTTGTCGAAAATAATACGCCTATTTCATAGTTTCTGTATTTTGAACGCTCTAAGAAAATATAAACATCTATTGATTTAGAATACTTACAGGCTGTGATTCAGTGGAGCAGCTGAGGTTCCTCTGAGGTTCCTCTCAGTCCAAATAAACAGGATACTGATCCATCTTTCAACAGCAAGCGTTTTGTGAATCCCGCATTGAACTCCTCAAGATTAGAGGAGCAGTCGTGATTGACGTCTTTGTGGGCAGAGTCAAGTTGTTTGGTAAATGGGCAGGCGCAAACGTAGAACATAGGCGCCATAATATGCAATTGTGTCGCGGTAGCCATCAAGCAGAAGTGGGATTCTATTATACTAACGCACTCGTTTAGGCTTGTACAGAGTTGATTCTTTATTTTGGGAGACAATACCTTTATTTTATGGTGCCTTTTTCAGCTTCATCGCTATATATTCACATATTGCTACAAAGTTCCCCACGCGTTGAAATGGCATAAGAGGGGCAAGCACTTGTGGAGGAAGGGGGGGTAATAGGTAGTGTGGGATCGTCTTGAGTTCACGAGGGGCCATTTGTGTGCAGTATTTGAACATGATTTAGATGTCCTTTTAGGTGGACAGTGACACAGTGTGAAAAGCGAGATGCACCCGGCCAGATCTGTCCGGATTGCGCACGGTCTGCGTCATTGTGAGGCTGGCATTCAAGTTGCCGCCGGAGACACTGAAGGTTTCACCTTACTTCCTGTTGACCAAAAAAACAGGGGGAGCGGGTCAGTTTTAAATTGATCCCCTGGCCTGAATCTCAGAAGATGCTTACATTATCAGGAATCTCTTATGTGGTCCCTCATCTCCCTTCTTTCTGTTTTTGTTTGGGATGAGATAGCAACGGGTTTGCAGTGTCCCTTCCTCCTGGGCCATCACCCGAGGAATCACCAAAGGCCATGTAAGTATCATGGGGATGAGCGTCTGTGTAAATATTTTTAGAAAAAAACAAATATTTTGGTTGCAATGCATCAGGGAAAGTATTTGGTGATACTTCGCTCATATTAGGCCTACATTAAATTACAAATTCATTTTTAAATGATTCTTGCATGGACTTATCTTGATGGATACACTTCATTTTATGGTGTGTTCACCTGGTAAAAAACAAAATCAACGCCCAATGCATCTGTGTGTATCTTTGGCAGTGTGTTTCTGCTTCTTCAACCTGGGTGGCCATCACTGCCAAACTCCTGCAGCAGAAACTCGGGTGGGCAAGATCCTGATCATAGAACTGGGTGAGGATTTTAGAGCCGCTTGTGATGTTACGTGGTTTCACACAATGTGACAAGGAAAAAACAATATCATTGTAGCTCGCTTCAGGCTAGATTTTGTGAAAAAGTAAAATCTTGTCTAAAAATGAATTTGAATCAAGTAGTCATAACAGCAGAGAACAAAAAAAACCAGACTTGACTCAGTGTTACAAAAACCACCTTCCAATCCTTTTCACAGGATATTCACCATGGAGCAGGGACCCAGCAGGCCTTCTATAATGACCCCCAATGTGTTGTACATTTCCCTGCAGCGCGTTATGACGATGGTAACTTTTTTCCCAGGCAGCGGAGCTCCTGAGGAGGAGTACCAACATTTTAGTCACTGTGGTGGAATGGTTACTTTTCGTGGAGTCACATGCCCCAAATTGACTTTTAATTTCTAAATTGACCGTCTCATGTGCCTTCTCTAGGTGGATAATGCAGGTGTCCAGGAGAGGGCTTAATGTCACAGTTGCCTGTGCATGTGAGTGGATCCACCTATGGGGTGATGTGGGTATCTAACTGCCTTCAGGTGAATCTGCACTTCCTGTCTGTCAGAGATAAATACAGAAATGTACAGACAAACCTCTAAAAATCAGAGTCCCTTGCCTGTCTGTTTTTCCTTGCAGTCTTTGGTGAATGCCCATAGCCAAACGGAGTTCGTCCCCGATGCTCTAGTGCTAGTGCAGCTGGGTTTTTGACGCGGTGGAGGGCCTCATCCCCCCAGGTTGGATATATGTCCCCGATGGGGGGGGGGGGAAAAAAAAAAGCTTACAATGTGAGTTTTGCGATATTGTGAAATTATCTGTTTCCAGTACCAAACGGTCAGGATAGGGCACATGCTGCTTGTGCCACCGTGATTGACCTAGATGTGGGTTGCATTATACCCAAAAAAAAATCCTTTTATGTTTATTTGAACTTGGACAATACCGCAGTTGTTTTGGGCATTGCTTTGGTGAGCAGTATTTGGTGTATGCACTGGTAGTAACAACTAGACCAATAGAATGGAAGGCTTGTTGCACTGTTAACACTAATTTTTGTTAAAAGTGGGGGGCGGGTTTAAGGTTTGCTGAAGGCCTTTAGAGTTTGTTTATAGATCATGAATTACCCAGCATGCTCCTGGCCTCCTGATAGGTTTTCGGTCATCTCCCAAGCAGTTGGATGAAGCCTGGCGGCGGGCCGTGTGGTTTGGCACTGGGGAGGTCCGGCCCTCACCGCCATCTGTGATGGGCATCCGAGTGCCTGGCGTGGCTGCATTGCGTTGAGACGAGTTCCTGTCCATTTCAGTGTTCACCGCCACATCTGACCAGTACAATGATAGTTATTATTTGAAGCTGCATAACTCAACATGTTTTCCGTTTTAATCCCTCATGCTCTGTTGTGGGGTCTCAGTGGTAAAACAAAAGGTTAAACTTAAATAATGGTTTGCCTAATGGGGTTTTTAATTAGGTCAGGAGATCATATTGAATTCTGAAGGGGTAATAAGAAGTAATTTTCAAAATCAGTGGTTATTAGTTTTACACGTAATTATTACGGTCGCTGGAACCCTCCGAACCTAAAAACCGCAAGGTCAATATTAGCCGAGCATTAGTTTTTAATAAGTGTTGCCTGGTAATTAAAGTTAACAAAATTCTTTATGTTATTTTTCGTGGCTTTTTGTTTGTTGCGTTGGACCTAGCCATCTGACGTGCTTCAACAGAACCATGTCCAAAGTGCCACATCCTCTTTAGAGAGGGTCATTGAGATTCAGAGTAAGTTAAAACTGAAGCCAAACTTGGCTTAAATTGCAGTGTATTACATCTTAGTGCAGATGCCTTTTTATCCAAAGTGGCTTCCACAATGAGAATTGGAGAATTGGGACCCCATACTGGCAGTGTTTAACGAGCAATAATATGTACATGGTTGTGTACCCAGTCATGATTAGTCTAACGCAGTACACGGTGCAATCAATTTTATTCACCTATTTTACTTAATATGAACGTGATTTAATATCAGTATTGGGTAATGGATTTATTACAGCAATGCTTTAATGGAATTTTAAAAAAAACTTTTTTTTTCCAGAAAAACTAATAGAATTTCTTTTGTAATTATTGTTTAAAGGTTCTTAAACTATTATATATATACTATTGCATGGCATGTATATTTTCAATTTGAAATAATATAGAAGTTGTTAGTAATTTTTGTTTGTGTTCTTGTCCAATTTTTAGAATTACTATTATTGAAATTTTCAAACGAAAAGTTTTAATGTTGCTTGGCAACTAGCTTGAATTAAAGTGTATCTTTTATTTCAGTATCTATAACTGCGTCTCTATATATATATATATATATATAGAGTCTTGAGATATATATAATATGTATGATGTATATATATATATAATCTATAATTATATCTACTATATCTAGATATAATATATCTATAAATCTAAAATATCTCTCTATATATAATATGTGTAGGTTGTGTCTGAGATATATATATATCTAATATCTATATATATATATATATAGATATATATCATATATATCTATTTATATATATGTATACGACCGTTTTAAATAAATATACAAAAGAAATTCTATTTCTATTTGTTTTTCAGGTAACCATACATATTTTTAGATGTTTTTTTGATTAAATGTAGTAAACTCGGCCTGTGCGATGTCTTGATGACGTTAATGGTCCTTATCATTCTCTTGTCTCTTGTCGTGATCTGTAGGTACACACTGGATGTCTCCTGCAGAGGTTGGCTCCTACGTGGATCAGTCCTGCTACTGGGACGCTCCGAGGACGGAGATGGAGGACGAGGGCAGCCACTTGTGGACTCGCCATTGGCCTCAGTCTCACTGTGGGACCAACGATCAGCAAAAGACCTCCACAGAAACAGCAGTTACGGCAAATCCACAGCCTGTTGTCCGCAGCCCCCGCTTATGTAGACTGTTTTAATACCATCATATTAACCGTTTAACCAATCACCTCCTTCCTCAGATCAGACAGAGGAGAAGATGGAGAGGAGGCCCCGTGTTGTAGAAGAGCAAGTACAAGTGCATCAACTGCTCCAACCTTCTTGTCCACAAAAAAAAAAGCACGCGTGCTTGGCACTGGTCACTCCTGACGTCACGCCTCATGTTTCCAGTCGCTCCCAGTTCTGTGTGCATTGGTTCCCTCGGTCCTTCACCTTCATTTCCGAGGTGGGCTTGTAACTGACACATTCACAAGCCCACCCACTTTTCCGTCGCATTTTCTGAGGTTTGAAGCATAGCAAACTGGTGCCTGGAAAAGGGGACGACAAGGCATGATGGGTAATAACAGGACCACTCCAGTGAGGGCTGTGCAGCTGGGACCCGGGTTTCGAAACAATGGAGGTGCTCTTCAGAGCGAGGGCCTTGGATTGTCATTTTTCATCCACTGGATTGTGGACTGAGGGAGGTAAAGAAGAAAATGCAAACAAACAAATCAAAAAGAAGCGGAGGAAGGAAAGAACAAGACATGACCAGCACAGGGATGCTGTCGCTCGGAGAGGCAAGCGAAAAAGCTTTGTTTTTCTGTACAAATATAATATTCAACGTTCTAAAAAAAAGCCAACAAGCAGCAAAATACTTTCAGCACAAAACACACAATATACCTCATTCACACGCACACTGTTCCCAAAAGAGGAACCTGTGTGTCGAAAACACCTTTTGCAGACAAGTATACTCGTTTACACTGTACCGTGTCGATACTTGGTTACTTGTTCATCTGTAAATAGCCTGTTATGAAAAGCACACAAAACATACGAGGAGAATATAAGTATATAATATATATGAATATACATACATCTAATATATAATAAGAATAATATGTGGTTGTGTGTACCGTATACACATTTTGATATCTAATATACAAAAAAATATATACAGTCTTTAATCCCCTATGGAACATTTTTCTTAGCAACTGTACTACAGTAAAAGAGCCTCGGACTGTAATCCAGAAGTTGAAGAACGGTGGTATATACTTCTTTTCTCTCAGTTCATCTGCACAGAAACGGGAAGTAAATACGACAAAACAAATTACGACAAAGGGGTTATAAAATACGAAGAAGAGAGGATTTTCAAAGATCCATTTCTCGACCTTCGATGGTAGAACAAGGCATTGTGGTGTAGATGTCTCAACGACAACACTTTTTTTCGAAGAAACTTGGTGCCTTTATACTACGGAAAACATTTGCAACACCAATACTAAAGAATCGAGAATCCTCAGACTAACTTTCATTTGATTGTTGGTTTGCCAAATTGCCTTAATTTTTCAAAGAAAACGATTTTAGACATGAAAACGGGGGACCGGAGAGCACAAAAACCGATCACATCCTCATCCTGCCCCACTCTTTCAATTTCTTTCTTTTGTTTTGTTTTGGGGGATGTAAACGTTTGTGTTCTCGGTAAAAGGTTTTGATACTTTTTTTTATGATTATTTTATTTTACTGTTAACAAAAAGAACCGAACGGGCAGAGAAAGAAATTCCGCGATTTGTTTTATTTATCAGTCCTGTGCCATAGAAGAGCACTGACGTGATGTTTGGAAACAATGCGATGTTCGTGACCAAACTTGTTTAGCCTACACTGCTCCTTTGCTACCATTATTTGTTTGGCTCGTAAGCTCTTTATTTGAAACTTGTTTTATTGGACTTTAGTCCATTGGCGAGAGAGTTTTTTTTATTCGACATTCCTTTTTGTACAAAATGTAAAAGAAAACAAAAAAAAGTCTGGTATACAGTGTAATTTCTCATTTGATTGAAGTATTCTCTGATACGGATGTACAGCTGGCTACAGATATTATCAATGTGTTGATTATGTCACTTGCGTGCATTTTGCATTGTCCTTTTTCAGGATTAAAAATATTTTTTTCCGCAATAAGAGTGACTACCACTTTTTTTTATTATTTAAACACTAAATACTCTGCAAACTTTTGGTTTACATTTTGTCATCTTTGATATAAGCTTTTAGCTATGGATACGGAATTTGTCAAAAGACTAATTAGTATTGTTCATAATTTTTGACAGTCGTCTAATAGCTGTATGCGGGTAAAATCACCTTGGCACTTGTGGATGAAATGCAATGGCTGTTTCTGCCCCTGACAATAACAATCCTTATTAAATTTTCAATGTGTGCACCAGCTTTTTGGGGGCCAAATCAATTTAATCTTGCTGTCTTTATGCACCGTCATACTTTCCGTTATCACGCGTCACAGAAGCAGTTGAGAGTTAACTTTTTTAACGAGAATGAACGGGCCTCGAGCATCGTGCAATAATAAATCCACTGTAGGTCGAACCTAATAGGGGTTTTTTTTTTTTTTTTCCTTTCGACACTCAGACAAACTTAAGAGGGCATTAAAAGCAGAGGAATAACTCATGTGAAACTGCCGTCACAGTTTTTTTTTTGTTACGTTCGTGATTCGCCGATGAAAACTGTTGATGTTGATGAAACGTAAAGAAATTTCGCCATGCGCATTTCTGACTTGCTGCACTTTTGATTATTTATTGGAGTCGAAATGCATAGCTGCAATTGCTCTAGGGATCGTGTTGTCTCATTTGAAAGTCATGAAAAATTACGTCTTCGGACGGCCTCATAGCCTTTGGGCAATAACTTACTTTTTGTAAAGCTATTTACAATAGCTAAAGTTGAAACGGCCAGTTTTTTTTCCCAACAACAACAACAGTCATCTGTTTGGTTACGTCACATCTGAAAAGTAATTATTACGTGCTGGTTTTTCAACATACGTCACCTTAGTCTCTAACGTCTGTTGCAGTCTTATTAGCATTCAAGCGCATCGACTTTCTTTTCGCGACGAACTGCGGTGAAATAAACAGGAAACACTTTGTTGACAACTCGGCTGACACTAGCCTCTGACTTAGATACTGAAAACACTAAGGAAATTTCCCTATTCTATGTGGCTATGGGATGGCTGTCTGAATTCAGGAAATACTGTGATCAGGTGTCGTAACGTTTGGATGTAGATCACCAACCTTTGTGCAGGTTTTGTTATTTTCACCTTAATATGGCGGTCCACACAGTTATTGACCGGGCTAGTTGGTGGTGACGCTGTTAATCCTTTTCGTTTCCGTTCCTTTTATACTTTTCTGGGATGAATCCTGAGAGTCCCTTTCTGAGACCTAAACCTTCTCTTTGGGGCGATGGGTAGAGCATACATAGAGAGGGGAAATGATCGCTCAGTGGTAATACAGTTACGGCGTGGCTTCTTAAACGAAGGGAGAGCTGAGGGAGACGGTTCATTTTCGATGGACGTTTTCCAAAAGCGTTCTCTTCGACAACGACAAAGAAACACAATGTCAACGTCGTGAGCAGGGGCCTTACGAGGGACACGGGAAACCTCTGTATGTGTACAAGACATGGACATTCGCCGTGGGAGAGCAGCCTTTACTGTCTCGGCCACATATTTGCTATTGGGTAACTAGTCTTATGTATGAAAGTCACATGTGGTGTATATGTAGTGAACCTATGATGTCGAGGTTCACAAAGAGTTGCTTGTATATTTTGTGGATTTTTTTGAAAGAGAGGTTGTGTCGCCTCCACTGTATCTTCATTTCTTGCTGTTCTGCAATCATGTTGTGATTGGGGGTTCAATTTGTGAGATCTTTTGGACCTGGATTTTAGATCTTTTCGCTCTCTCTCGCTCGGGAATCTTTTCCTCTTTTCTTGTATATCTTATGGTCATATTGATATGCAAGAAGTTGTCTTGAAATATCAAGCACATTCCCTGATTTATTGTGGTTCTTTCAAATGCTTTCATGTTTGCGACAATACAAAGGTGTGGATATAATGATACACACGTGTATATAGGGGGCAATATGTGTACAACATGTGCAAATACCACGATTTGAGCAATCTATACTGGACTATTATCATTTATAAAAATTGCTGTCCCTTTGAATCCTTGCTGGTTGTTTGTTTGTGTGTGTGGTTTTCCCAATTTGTAAAACTGCAGTCCAACTATTACAGGGAAAACATTGGAGCCAGTGGGATACAATACAAGACATTCTTTCTTTGTATCTTCCTGCAATAGTGCAATTCTTTGTCTGCCTGCCAATTAATCTTACATTGGTAAAAAAAAAAAAAAACAACCAATGCACAGATTTTTTTTTTTTAAGCAAAATTCCTTTGGTAAATTAGGTCATTTTTCATTCAGTTTCTTTGTATGTAATTAATATTTTAGTGTTTTTTTTTAAATAATAAAGAACTGTTAAATTTTAATAAGAATTATTACTATTTTTTATATAATATTTATATTAAAATGTAAAATAATGATCAGTGTCATTTTGATATATATCTAATCTATATATATATATTCAACAAAAACAAAAAAATAATAATAATAAAATTTATCCTACTTAACTTAAATGTCTATCAAATTTCTCATTACTAACTTAAATCAACAACAACAAAAAAAAAATAAAAATAAAATCCTTCTAATTATTATATTATTTATTACGTTTTTTTTTTTTGTGCTTCATCACTTCGGTCAGGGGGTTTTAAATTTCCATATTGAAACACCGATGTAAAATTTGTTTAAAAAAATAAATTTTATTATTACATTTAAAAATTAGTACATAAATTTTTTTAAATTGAAAACGACAGTATTTGACATTATTCTGTTTCTTCTTTCAGAATAATGAGAACCATGTTACTCCACAGTCAACATTTTATGTTTCTACCTATAAATCAAAAAGTAGTCTACTTTTATGGTGAGTAGAAAAAAAAAAGTTTGATGTAATAACATTTTTGTTTGGATTTTGATTTGTTTGGATTTTTTTAAGTACTTAATATAATATAAAGGCTAGCTGACTTTAAGGAGGTCCTTTACAAGTGTGACCATCATATTTGGGTGTCTGGAGCAACAAACACTTTTTAAAAGGACTGATTTTGGTCACAGAAGGTAAAAAAGGTCCCCTTGTTTTCAAGCATAATTGTGCTAATGAAACTCGGAAGATGAGCAGGGTGCAGAAGTGGATGACTGGAGGGCGTGTAGTGCGCGTATAAGATACCCCTGATCTACTACTCCATAGTAAAGTGGGCTTGGCTTGGTTCGCCGCGGCACTTCATTCATCCGCGCGGAAGAAACGCCTCCGTCCCGAGCTGACGCGGCTGCGCGTGTTTACGTGAGGCGACGGTCCCGTTTCCTGGCGGAGAAAGATGCGGTCCTGGTCCAGGGGAGTATTCAGCGTCGGGAGCCATGTTCTCCGCATCACTGCCTGGGGCGCGCGGCAGGAGAGGTCGTCGCTTTGACTATCCCTTCCAAAGATGCTGACTTTGAGTATCCTTTTGTACGTCTCCGCTTGTCATGCGTCATCGGGATCAACAGCTGCAAAAAGAGGCCTGGTCTGGGCAAGAAAAGCTTTCCAGCCCGGCGAAGCCGTCCACCGCCCCTCGTTTCCGGGTTTAGCGCTTTCTGAGTCAGGTGGCTGTTTTTGAACCTCCGTTTGGTTACTGCGTTCAATCGTGCCCCCATTCAGCAAACACGCATTTCCCTCGACAATGGACTTTCGCGATTTTTTAACTTTGAGTGTTTTCAGATGATGTCATAATAAGATTGTACTACTCGGTCCCGTGTTCACCTAGAAAACCTGGAAGTATCAGGGTTTTAATATGCGCGAAAAAGAGTTTTTTTTTTGTAAAAAAAATTGTTGTTTTGTGTTTTTGCTCACTTGTGTAGAGCTTGTGGGCATTAAATGGAGAAAACCCCGTGGTCAATTGACTTTCCCTTAATTGGTGGAGATTTTGATTCACCCCGTTAGTCAAAATCTTTTGAATCAAATCGCGGGCTGCAGCGTAATCAATTTTTTTTTTTCGTGCATTTTTAAATTTTACTTCTCGTTTTTTTAAAAAGTGTTGGATACAATTTGGGTTTTTTTTTCCCCCCTTAAATCTAAAATGTTTTGTGGTTAAAAAAAAGGCGAATGTTTTTTTTACTGTTTTTAAGCCCCTGAGATTTCAGAGAAAGAAAAACGAGTCGGCATAGGGTGAGCTGAATGTTTCGTTCGCTTAAAAAAGATTTTAAAAAGACCTTTCCCTGTTCGTTTTGTGGCTTTAGCAGTAATTCCAAAAGACTGGGGGGGGGGAAAGTCATGCAAACCCAACTTAAAAAACCTGGTCGTCTGATTTAAACGGGGTTTTCTGTCTATTTGCTTTTTTTTCATTTTTTGAACTGCAGTTCCCCAACCATAGGAAGGGGGGAGTGGACAGGCTGAAAATACAGCACGCTGTTTGCGTGCGAGATTGGCTGCTGCGGGGGGGGGTAGCTAGCCTAAACCCCAAACTCCCAGTCCTCCCCTCCCCAAAAACCCCACCCTGAGCAATACTGTCCAAAATAAGGGTTTCCGTCTTTTTTTACATATACAGTTTTATTTCTCCATGCATCATCCCCTTTTTTTTGTTAACTGCAGTCGGGAAAATTTTCCCCCGGTTGGCTTGCTGCTAATGCTATGTGGGTAATTCCTTTAAACATTCAAAAACTGTCTCTGTATGTCAGAAATTTGGGCCCGAAAAAGCCCTTGGAGATTTTGAAATTTTAAAGGGTTTGTTGTCAGACTTTTTCGATGTTTAGTTCAAAAACAGGCTTTATTTTCTCAAGTATCTTTAACATCCCCAAAAGGAATCATTTTGGGTTTAAATTCTGGCCCCGGTAAATTAATAAACACATTGGTTTACATTATAAAAAAAATCCGGTAATTTTAAAGTTTTGCTGATTTAACCTCTCTTTCCTCATGAAAATCTTTTTTGAAGTTTAAGTCGGGACGATTTTTCTTTTGTTGTGAGCACATCTGGGTACGCACATGAAAAGAAAAGAAGCATTGAGTCATCATGCTTGATAACATTATTAAAAGGGGGACTCAGAAACAAAGGCGTTCATGACCCCTTTTAAAAGTCAAAGGAAACCCTTCAGTGACCAGAGGACTGTGCTGTTTGACTCTGCATTAAGCAGCTTTCACCATGACACTCTCTCCTTACTGCGCCTGTTTTCCCTTTTATCTGTTTGTTGCGGATCTAAAAAAACAGAGGGGGGAAAAAACCGATGGCTCGCGCAATAAAACATGATCCATGTAAACCATCTTGGGGCTTTCCCGCTTCCATGCATTGTTTTAATAAAAAAAATTGCCAAAAAACTTCCTTTAACCCGGGCATAGTTTTGGGCCCGCCCGGGTAAACATCTCAATTTGGGGTGTTAACGGCCCCGGTGGATGTGGGTTTTGACCGCGCTGAAACTCCCCCCCTTTAGATCTCTCAATTTTAACAAGGTAAGGGCAAAAGGACCTATTCCTTTCCCTGTTGTTTATTTGTTTTTTTCCTTTTTTTTTCATCCCCGTGGCTTGTAAAAAGGCGGGCGGGGAAAAGGGGGGACAATTGTCCCAAGCTTTTGCTTAGTGTGGTGTTCGAGAGGGGGGAACGTGTTCAGACCATTCAAAACGTAGCGAAAGGGGGGTTGAAATGCCGTCTTTGGGTACATTAAAACATCGATTGGGGTGAAAAGTTTAATGATTATAAACGAATGAAAGTTTTCCCTTTTTCCTCCTTTTCCCCCCCGCATCAAAGGTGCGGGGCGGAAAAAGAACTATAGGGGGTGATTGGTCACGTCCCGCCAAACCCCAATGGACCTGAAAGGAAAAGGCGGCTTTAAACGTCGGAAAATATGTCGTCTCAACTTTTTTTACCAAAGGGGCTGTAGATTTTTTTTTTTTCTTTTTTTTAAAGAAATTTTTTTTTTTCGCAAAAGGGGCATGCAATGATTTTTATGGAAGCCATTTTCGACTGATAAAAAAAAAAATTGCCCCCTTTTTTTCTCACAATTCTGACTTTTTTTTTCTCGAATGCTGATACAAACTTGCGTTCTGACTTTTTTTTCCGTTGTGAAATAAAACTCACATTGATTTAAAAAATGTTTGAAGGGGAAAAAAAAGCGGTTTTCACAAAATTCGACTAAAATTGCGGGGAATTTCTCAAATGGGAATTTTCATTCCTTATGCTATATATCGCAATTCTGACATCCCAATTGTGATTTTTTATTCTCAATCAATTTTCTCGCAATTCTGATTTTATAATTCGAATATGAGTTTATATCACCAATTCTGACTAATCTAAAATTGTTTTTTTCTTAGAATTCAAGTTTACACGCAATTCTGACTTTATAACCCCCAAAAAAGGGGGGCACTGGGCCAAATGGTTGAGGTTGGCTTGAAAACCTAAAGGGTCGTGGTTTCCAGTCTCGGGCTGGGTTTTTGGGGGGGGAGTGAATGGCCTCTCTTCCCCCCTAAAAGGCTAAAGTCCCCTTTGAGCGGCCGACCCCCAGTTGCTCCCCTCCGCTTTGACTTTCATTTTCTTCATTTTATTTTAAAACCCAAAATTCGACTATATCTACTTGAGTTTTTTCTTAATTTTGGGAAAGTTTAATCCCAAAATTCTGACTTTATTTTACATTGTGAGTTTATTTCTGGAAAAAGTTTACAAGGATCAATTCTGACTTTTAAAACCCAAAATTCTGACTATATTTTGTTTTATTTCTCAAATGAAAAGTTTAAATCCCGCAATTTGACAAAGCAATTGGGGTTTAAAAAACGTAACTTTTTTTTTTTTTTTTTTTGTTTTTTTTTTTTTTTTTTTTTTTTTTTTTTTTTTTTTTTTTTTTTTTTTTTTTTTTTTTTTTTTAGTGGAGAAAAAACCCATAGTTTCTTTTCCCATAAAAAATCCCTGGGGGGAAAAATGTACACAAAATTTTTTAAGGTTTTTTTTTAAACTGTGGTAAAATAAAAATGTTCCGACAAAATCCATATAGAATGTTTTTTGCCACAGGAAAATTTTACATTTTTAAACAATTTATTTTTTTTCCAAATTTTAAAAATACTTCACAATATTCGTATGTTTTGTATTTTGTTTAAATTATTTTATTTTTTCAAAAAAATCCAGCCTTTGACTTCTTTTAAATTAAAAAAAATTTAATAAAATCCCTTCCCCAAAAAATTTTGAACATTAGTGAAAAAAGCTTGTTAAAATTCTCTTTAGTGAGCTTCAGCCCATGAATTTAAGTCTTTAATATCTAGATGTGTAGTACTTAATTAACTTTGATGTTAATTTGAACTCTGACAACTTTTATCAGATATCTGCATGTAAAATGTATTGCTGCTTTCCCTGGCACAGGAAAGACAACTCCATTGATCAGGGTGTTTTTGGAGTCCTTAATGTGGGAGAAATTAGCTTTCAATTTTTTATTATTTATTATATTTAACATTTACTATTAATATGAATTGTCTTTTTTGTTGTTGTTGTGGTGGTGTGTTTTGCTGTGCTAACCTTTGTGCTCTCTGTCCACAGGTGGAGAAACATTTTCGAGATTTGGAGAGCCAAAATCAGTGCAGCATTCACAGCAAGCTCAACAAACACAGAAAGACTCTGCTTTATCATCATGAGCCCAGGCTCAGAGAGGGAACATTATGCTGACAAAGAAGTGTTTGTTTGTTTTAAATTAATATTTTCTGATGTTTTTTTTTTTTTTGGTTTGTTTTTTTGTTTTTTACCAATCGCCAGACAAAGGTTGAGAGAGCTGATACTTAGCGTTTTGAGCAGGATACGGTCCTACACATCTGAAGAGAAAAACTGCTTCCACTGACAAAAGAGAGGGCAGAAATAGAGTGCTGTCTTAGAATATCATGTCATGTAGAAAACATATGACATCCCTTCCAACATCACTCACCCCCCAATCCCATTCTGTAGGATCTCCTTGTTTTTTTCCCCTCCTGTCATCAAATAACCCACTTGTTTATTTCATCTTGCTTGGATACCAACAAAGAAAATCACATTTCTCTTCTAATCCACAATCTTCCTTAATGTGGCAGTAAAGTGTGTGAGGGTAGAACAAAAACGATTTTCCTAAGTTATAAAGCCTTTCAGACTGGATAAATACAGTTTGATTTCCTTAGTGCACATGCCGGGTTTATTTTTTGTTTAGTTTTAGATTGACTTGAGAGCTGAAGGTGGAGAAAGGGAAATTAACTGCATTTAGCATCTACCCAACATTAATTTCCCAAACATTTTTTAATATAAAACTCCCTTGTTTTACTTTGAAATGTCACTTTTTGAGTGATAGACGAAGGAGGAACACTCTTGAGTACTGTAAGCATCCTTTCAGTTTACGTGTAATATATTATGTTGTAATTTTCTTCCATATTTGGTCCTTGCCATTTGAATACCTCTGCTCATAGTGGACCATTTTCTATGATGCAATGTTTGTATTATTGTTATTATTCCGAACACATCCAAACTGGAAGGGTACATGCAGTGACCGATGAGAGACTCGCATTTCTTCGGTAGTGTCAACTTTAGACGGCTCATCCCATCTTGATCATTGCTCGGCCAGGACGATCCTTTTCTGAACGGAATATTTTGTAATCAACTTTTTGGGAAAAGGAAATGTTAAAGCGATATCTTGCCATGTTAAGAGTCTGGGATGGGCGGACACTGGCTCAAGCCGAAATCCTAACGTCCCAGGCCTCGTACCTTGTAGCACCGATGGAGGCTCTCAGCAGTGGGTGCAAACGCTGGTGACGGACTTCCTCGTTGCACAGCAGTTTATAGGTCTGTGTGTTAACGGGGTTGGTTATTCCGCCTTTAGGTTTCTTTCGCAGTAATTTTATTTTTTATTGTTTAAATAGTATGAAGAAGATACAAAAGGGCAAAAATCTCACTTGACGAGTGTTTATCATTTATATTTTAGAATATTTGGAAATGAGGGAAATATATCTATATATACAGGGGGTGCAAAAAAAAAAAAAAAAAACATCTGAGAGTGCAAAAAAAAAAAAATATCAAAATACTGAGAAAAAATCGCCTGTAGAGGGTAAAGTAGAAGAAGTCTTAGCAATGCATATTACTAATTAAACAATTAGAGCTTGTATACATTTACGGTAGGAATTTTACAAAATATCTTCATGGAACAGGATCTTTACTTAATATCCTAAAGATTTCTGGCATAAACAGAAAAATTGATAATTTTGATCCATACAGTGTAGCTACTGTTGGTTATTGCTACAAAATATCCGGGCTACTTTATGACCTGCTTTTGTGCTCCAGGGTCAATATACACTTACAGTGTGGCCAAATGATCAGAAAACGAATATTTTAACCAGCTAAAAATAGTTTTAAGTCCGTTGTTTCTATCTTTTGCTTGAAAACATTCATTTTGCCATTAATTGTAATTGTCCAGTGAGATTTTTGTTTGTAAATACTAGTTTTCTTATACTTTTGGCCACCACTGTATAAAATTAAAATGTATATTCAGTCAACATGGTCATGTAGAGGGTGCAGAAAAAGCTAGTGATTAATTTGTCAGGGAATCAAAGGGGATCCCCTTGACCATTGTTTAATGAGTTTTTGAAATGAATATTTACAGCCTTAACTGGAATGAATCATTGATGCTAAAGTTTTCCTATTATTCCCGTGTATGCATTATTTAATCACGCATCATCTCGTGTTTCTGCCCCTGACCCCCGTCGCACATCAGTGTTATTATGACACCGTGTTGGGTCACTTTAGTTTGCAGTGAAAGCAGAACTTCAGCAGTGAGATATGGCACGTTTGTAATTTCAATCGCATTGGAGTTTCATCAAAGGTCTAAAGGAAAAGAAAATATCAAGGCTAGTCGAAGGGGTTAGGCCTAATGCGTGTGGATAAGCTACTGACCAAATGTGACAGCTGCAATTTATGAGCGCACTTATTTTGAGTCGGCATCTTTTTAATAAATCTTGAACCCGATTCACAAACCCAGTTCATAAAATACATGATAAGCTACATATAACATGGTCTGGAAATGTTTATATTACATTTTATCGAAGCAAATGCGAAACAGTCAATTGTAATAAATAAATAAAAACCTTATTTATTACCAAGCAAAAGCAGGTGGTCTTATGTAAAATGTAATGTAAATTAATGTTTTTTATTTTTTATTTTTTTTGATAAATCCGTCTCCAGCCAACTGAACTGACACAAAATAAATAATAATAAATGACATGTAGGCTATACATGCATGCAACTTTGTGGAGTGTTTTGGAGCGTGCAGTAGATTTATATAAAATAGATATATATAATATCTATATAAAAACAGATGATTACGTTTTGGCGTAAAAGAATCGCTGATTTTTCAAACCGGTTCTTTGAAAAATGTTTGAAAGAGCCGATTCGCGGGAAACGAATCTTTCCATCACTAGTGCGCTGCGCATCTTGGTGTGGAGCCGGACTGAATAACTGAGAAATCAGACTGTTGTTATTGACTAAGAGAACAACGTTTTTCTGTATATTAAGTGGAGGAAAGGAATAAAAACAATAACTTTTCAACGACTCGATGTACGCATTCAATATAGGCTACTAGTAGTACAGTTTTAATTTTCCCTTGTCAAAGACAGTAAGTTCTCCTCTACTTTCTTGTGTGTGTGAGAGTGAGAAAAAAGAAGAAGAAATTGAGTCGCATGGTTTTAAGGCTATTAAATGCTTCTGATAGACATTTCAGCTGCACTGCGAATATTCTACTCATCTGTTTTGCCGTCTCGACACAAACATTTAATAGAAACTGTATGCGTTTATCACAGGGATCTGGTTCCTCTCCCGTAGAAAGCTGAGGATCCGTTAATCGCCGCATGCAGAGTCCTGGACAACAAATCGACGCTCTGCAGAGCTCCTGTTAGCTCTCCTGAAGCTGTCATCACATCATGTTGCTGTCCATCGCGTTGTTCTTACTCTTTCTGTCTCCGTCGAGGAGCTCGAGGCTGTGTAGTCACATCTGCCGGTGCTAAGAACACTCAGACCTGGTGGACTGCCACGCCAGAGGTTTTGAGGATGTCCCACATGGACTTCCCCATGGCACCTGGCTCCTAGACCTGGGAGGAAACAAGCTCAAGGAGATCCGGAGCCGAGCTTTTGCTGGGCTTTGGTCTTTGCGTATTCTAGTGCTCTCAGACAGCAGCATCCAGGCTCTTCAAACACAGGTAAGATCGCTTATGCTATTCCAGGGGTGCACAATCCTGTGTCATTGCAAAGTTACTTAATCAAAGCTTCCTAACCAAATGCACCTGAACCAGCAATTTAAAGGGATAGTTCACCTAAAAATATTAATGTTTGCTGAAAAATTCGTTTTTCTTTATTGGAACAGATTTGGAGAAATCCTCTAAATGGGTGCCGTCAGAATGAGAGTCCAAACAGCTGATAAAAACATCACAATAATCCACATGACTCGATTCCATGTTATGTGAAGCAAAAAGCTGTGTGTTTGTAAGAAACAAATCCATCATGAAGATGATTTTAACTTCAGATAAGAGTCCTCTATCCATAATATTGCTTTCTCCTAGGAAGAAAAAAGTTATCTTGTTTGAATTAGGAGAGAAATATGCACAGATCAAGCACTGTTTACAAGTGAAGACTGTCTAAAGCCGCTCTAAACAAATGTGGTGGATTTTGAGAGGACAAGGGATGGATTATTGCACTGGAGGAAGCATTATTATGGATTAAGGACTATTTTTGGATGATGGATTGGGGTCGTGTGGATAATTGTGATGTTTTTATCAGCTGTTTAGACTCTTATTTTGACGGCACCCATTCACTGCAGAGCATCCATTGCTGAGCAACTGATATAAAGCTAAATTTATCCAAATCTGTTCCAATGAAGAAACAAACTCATCTACATCATTGAAGGCCTGAGGGTGAGTAATTTTTAGTAAATTAATTAGTAAATTTTAAATAAATGTTCATTTTAGAGTGAACTATTAATTTAAGAGAGAGTTGGCAATGAATTGGGCACATCTGATTTATTCATTCCACATAGTTTATTTTGGATGATGGATTAGGGTCGTGTATTTTTATGGTGTTTTTATCAGCTGTTTGGACTCTAATTTTGACGGCACCCATTCACTGCAGAGGATCCACTGGTAAACAACTGGTAAAATCCTACGTAATGCCAAATTTCTCAAAATCTCTTCTGATGAAGAAACAAACTCATCAAAATGTTTCCTCAGGATGTGTATTTTTTTGTATAACAATTAGTAATGTTTGGGTGAACTTGAAACTATACCTTTAACGATCTTTAGAAACGCTTGATAAAACAGACAAGGTTGTTGGCACTGAACTCTGCAGAACGTTATATCTCCAGGAACATGACTGAACACCCCTGATTTTTTCAATCCACAAAGCTTAGTTTTTTCAGTTGGGAGTTGTACTGTGAAATCTAGTTCTGAGTTCTGAGTTGAAGATACATGGATTACCCAAATGTCTGTTTTCCCACACAGGCTTTCTTCTCTCTGTCCTTCCTGGAGAAGCTAGACATGAGCCGTAATAACCTCACTCAGATCCCTCCTAACTTTCAGAGAGCCCTGTCTTCCCTGCGTGAGCTGCGTCTGGACCACAATGCACTGGTGCTGTTGAAACCTCCAGGTCTTGAGCATCTGGAGAACCTTGAGAAGCTGGACCTCAGCCACAATCGCATCCGATCTCTTGAGCCAGGTGCGTTCCGTGGCCTGTCCCGCCTGCGCCACCTTTACCTCCAAGGGAAACCTCCTGGGTGTTGTGCGAGACGGATCCCTCAACCATGCTGCTGCCTGCCCTGGAAGTCCTGCTCCTGGGCAAACAACAACATCTCTTGGATCGAGGTCAATGCACTAGACACCATTGCACAGTCTGTCTCTGTTGGGTTTGGAGGGGAATCGTCTGGAGCACCTGAACTTCAAGACATTCTTGAGCATGCATACGGGCTGCTACGCACCTGCAGCTGGCTGGGAACCCGTGGAACTGTGACTGCGACCTGCACCATGTCTTCAGCAAGCTGCTCAGCGTGCGGCACCTGCACGTGGATGACTATCGCAAACGTAACTTGTCAGGAGCCTTGGCAGCTCGCCGGAGCTTCTTTGGCTTGGGTGGACAGCCAGTTGTGTGTGGCTGAGACTGTTACTGTGTTAGTCAATCACCGCTACTGTGATTGTGACCGTGTTTGGTGCCTTGGTCATGGCAGAGAGAAAACGCAAGAAACTAAAATACCGGGAACAGAATGAGGGGGAACTGCAAGAGCAGTGAGGCGATTTTGCATGAGGTTAGGACACTTTTTTTCTCTTTTGGACTATGAAAACACAGATAAAAATGTCCTGCTTTGACCCCTTTTCCCAACAAAGAGTAGATACACTAATTCAAGCAAGAAAATCTGGACTGATACATTGAGCCGATGTGGTGATGGAAATTGAAACTCTTAAGATGCAATTCGCAAAACTTTGAACAAAAGTATTTGGTAACTTAGAACTTTTAGAATGTTTTGTTATCTAGGATGTGTTCAGATTAGAATCTGTGCTAGATAACCAATTAGTTGTGTGGATGTGTTATAGAATATAATACTGTACAGCAGCTTCATCTCTTTGCCACCTGCAAACTCATGATAAAAGCTAAACCTTTTCAGAACTTTTTTTTATTTAGTACTCTTACTAATACTTTTATTCTGCAAGGATGTATTAAATTGATCAAAAAATGACAGTAGAGACATGCTGTTGTTGAACTTTATTTTCATCAAAGAATCATAAAAAATATTAATGCACAACTGTTTTCAACATTGATGATAATAAATGTTTCTTGAACATCAGATCAGAATATTAAAATGATTTCTGAATTGACACTGAAGACTGAAGTAAAGATCCTGAAAATTCAACTTAGCATCACAGGAATAGATTAAAATATATTAGAGTTGAAAACAGCTGTTTTAAATTAATAATAAAATAATGTTTCTTTGTCTTCTAACGTTGCTTTTTTTTTACATAATAACAAATGCTTTTCCTTTCAGTTGTGATCTTGATGTTTTATATAGTTTCAAAAGGAAATGAATGCATGTCAATAATTATGTTCCTTAGTACAATAAAAACAACGTATTTCCTACCCTTTCTGCCAACAAAACTCTATCATGTGTCCTTATGTGCTCAAAACAGCCTGTTAATTCATTTCTTTCTGGTTGGCTGTAAAGCCTCAAAGCCCAAATCTCCGCAGCTGCTGTCAAAGGATTACACATCAATTAATGCGCATGGTTCTTCCAGCACCCTGGTTGAACTTTCAAATCATAATTTAATGATATATTTAGAGTTATTGCGTTTGGTGAACTCCTCTAGGTCATTACTCTGATCTGTATTAAAACAAAAAATCAAAATAAGACTTGTATCTGCAGTTGCTTTGCTGTGGCAGGCTGGGCTTTAAACCTCTGGAGTTTAAGCAGATTTGTGTGGAGAATTTTGTAGACAGAGAAAGTGAAGAAATCCAGGTCAGTGAGTGTTTGGCGCCATATGGAGCTCTCACTGACAGCATCAGCTTACCAAACTGGGGACTGGCATATCTCTTTCTTCAGGGAAATACCAGCTTTCAAGTTGAATTCACATGGCCTAAATAAGACTCATTTTGCTCCTTTCTGTCTGACATATATAAATGGATACGCTCTAATGTCTGAGCAAATAATGTAATGGGTTGTGAACCAACAAACTAGACAGCTGCAAACAAAAAATATCTTATGTGGTTGAACATTTGTCAATATTTGCTGCTTAGAAAAAATAGCCAACACAGATAATCAAATCATTTACAGTTAGCATTATGGGCCACTAAATAATGTTTACATCAATAAATATCAAACCAGATGTGTTTTTGCAGTAGAGGATTTGAATGGTTAGGGACTGACATAAGCATCTGTTACCTAACACAAAACAACCTCATGAAACTGAAAAAACTATCCTGATCTTAGAAGATTTACATAATATGCAAGTACGAGACTGTCCCAGAGAATTAATAACAATGTATTTATATCATTATTTTTCCCCAGACTGGCTTCAAAATAATATTAATTTTATCCTTTGCTTATCTGATGACTTCTTATGAGTAATTCATGGCATAGCATAGTTTTCTCGATTGCTCCAAAAGAGTTTAAGAAGGTGGATAAAGCAATTTCACACAGATTCATTCACCTTGTTAAGTAACTCTATATATATTTAATGCAAGGAGCACAGTAACTACACAGTATGCTTTGCTCCTGGAAGGCGTAGATCTAAGAAATGTAATAGGCATGTGCGCCAAATTTTTCAGTTTAAAAGGAAATTTTTCTTCAAGAGGAAAGTTCTACTGGAGGTCCTTGGTTGATGATACTGAAAAAGAACATGGCTTTTACCTTGAAATTATATTTCCAATAAGGCAAAGGAAACACATTTTAAAATTTTACATAAAAAAATATATCATGTCAATTTATTTATTTATTTTTTGGTAAAATTTTTCATTTACAAACAAAAATTCAGAAATAGTTCCCCATCCTATTCCCTTTTTACCTAGATCTTGATCTTATAAATTATTAAAAAACCCTAAGATTCTAGAAATATTAAAGACGTAGCCTATTTAAAGAAAATCCATAAATTCAGATGCTTTCCTTGTGTATGATTAGCCTATTTGAATCTCATTTAAATGTCTCTGTCAATCACAATCTGTTAAGAGGTTTGGATTTTTATTTATTTATTATTTTAACCAGTTTTAATTTATTATGTGCATGAATTTGTGTTTGTTAATTATGTTTTGTATTTATAACTATTGGTCATTATTTTATGGATTTGTGTGTGATCCCTTGCCAATGTTATTTTTTAACTGACTGTTTAAGCAATAAAATAAAATAAAATAAAATAAAATAAAATAAAATAAAATAAAATAATCATCATTTTAGAATTGATGAATATTCATGTCTGCTCCGCCCACTGAAACCGAACATTTCATAAACCAAAAATCTGGTAACACCTGTTTGGATGTACACCGCAGTCTGCGGCCAGACGCTCCTCACTCTCTCTCAGCGGCTCTGCTCATGGCCAAAGTCAATAGCGGTTCGTCCGGTTGCAGGGCCGTGGTCATGGCTGGTCAGTTTTGGACGAGACCGCCAGCCCTGAGGCAGCAGAGGAGACTAGCCTCAGTGAACCAGCGCATGAGGGCATCCAGCGCCGCGGGCCACGGGGGCAGCAAAAACTCGGCGTGGAGCCAGCAGGAGCCCCCCAACTATCTCTGGTCCAACCGCACGCTGATCTACAGAGATGTCAAGGCTTTTCTCAATGAAATTGGAGGAGATCCGCGGGAGGCTCGCTACTGGTTAACACACTTCCAGCGGGCCGGTTCATTTCCTGCGTTTGCGGTTCTGGAGGTACGTGTCCTGCGACCAGAGTGAGGCTCATGATACACGGGGCAACTTTGGTCAGTCTTGCTGTCAACGGGCAACCGGTTGAGACACAGGGCCCACGACTGATCTAAAGTATCCAGATAGAAATCAGTTACCTATTCTTTCTCAGTAAAGTGTCCAAGCACAATTGCTCAAAAAATTGTGTATGTTCATATTCAGAGTCGAACGCAATTTAGATAAATGATTAAATAGTCTACATGTCGTTTTAATATATATTGTATTAATTTATATTACATTTAAATAATGTCAGTTATGTTTATTATTATCTTTTATAAAAACGTATTTTATTTTATAGGCTATGTATATATATGTGTGTGTGTGTGTGTGTGTATGTGCGCGCGCACGCACACACACACACACACACACACACACACACACACACACACATACATACATACATTTACGTTTACATTTAAATAAATTTAAGATGTTAAAATGTAAGATCGATATTTTAATGTTATACTTTTTTATATATCCATCCTGATATATTAAACCTAATTTGTTTAATAGCTTATAAAATAACATTTTGTGTTTATAATACTATCTCAAGTGTTATTATAACTTTATATACTATAAATGTATAATTTATTTTTATTAATATTAATTTATTTTCAATAAATATTCATATAAATATATCAATATTAAGTCTAACTGATTTAAAAGTGGCATATTTGTACATTGTAACAAGGATTAATCAGAAGCTGAATTTGAACATTTCATGTGAAGACTCTGCTGACTGTTCATCCAGGCTGCTGCCCAAAATTGTGCATGAGTGTACAGATCCTTTCTGTCATCCGTTTTTTGTTTTGTTGACTCTGTAGACAATTGAGCCTTTTTCTGTTTCAGGATCACTGGGCAAACTAAATTAACTAATTAGATAGGCTACACTGCAGATATGACCTCTTAATAGCAGAGTCTTTCTGACTTTGTAGTCTAAATTATTTAAAAAACTGTTCCTTGGGGTCATGACTTTTCAAATATTAAAATGTATTTACACTCTGAAAAAAAAGAAAAAGTTTGATGCAGAAAAAATAACACATTGAATTAAAAAAATTTTTAAGTAGAAAAATTTAGATATCTTATACTTTTATTGTAGAGTCTGAAGCTGATTTTTGCTTTGTCTGCAGGTTGACACTTCAGTGTTTGATAGCCAAGAGATGGTTCAGAGTCTGGCCTTTGGGCTCTCGTTCTTGCAGAGGATGGATATGAAGCTAGTGGTGGTGATGGGATTGCCTCCTGATTTGGAAGAAGAGGACGGCGCCAAAACCGAGACTAAATCCTCTCTCGCCAGGACAACGATGGTGAAACACTGTCAGGCTTTAACAGAAGCACTTCAGCACAACTCAGCAAATGTGATGCCCTTCTTTAGCTCCGAGGCCCTTTTACAACTGCAGCACTCTCAGGATAAGAGCAGGTTTAGCAGCCACTTTAACCGAGTGATAATGGGCTGATAAAGGCATCTCCTATCTCTCTCACTGTGTCTGTGTGTTGTCTGTCTGCGTATATCAGCAGTGGTCTCTCAGTTGTCGTGGACTCTGCTCTTCTGCAGTGGACTCTGAACTGCAGAGTGATTCCTCTGGTCTGTCCGGTGGGCCGCGATGCAGCGGGCCGCTCTTCTGTGCTCAGTCCGATCCAGGTCACAGCAGCCATCTCGCAGTCACTACAGCCTCTGAAAGTCATATTCCTGAATAGCTCAGGGATCCGTAACCAAAACCACAAGGTAGGGCAAAGATGACTAACAGAAAGCATTGTACTATTTAATTTTATTAATGTGTGTGTGTGTGTGTGTGTGTGTGTGTGTGTGTGTGTGCGTGCCACCTTAATCATGCCATGTTTATTTGGGAGTTTTTTAGTGAGGGCACAGTGATTTCCCTGTAACCTCTTGGACAGTGCAAGGTCTCATTATTCCCGACACCATGTCTCATGAAATATAGCAATGTCTAGCTACAGTATGTCTCTGTTATATTACTAAGTAAGTCTTGGTCTGCAGTCTTGTTCCCGAAAGTTCTAAATGATTTCTACAATTATTCTACAATGCAGTCTAACATCTTGTATAGCACTGATTGTACACCTTTACAGCAGTTGGTTAAAAAAAAAAAACTTCCTAAATAGTCTTCCTAAATTGCTCTCTCTTTGACAGTGGGGTTGAATTAATCTTTAAATAAACTCATTCAAAAACAGTCTTAAAAAGTAGCGTGAACCAGACAAATCAAAGATTCGATCGGGAGCCTGGTTGAAACATGAGCCGAATTCCACAGAAAGGCAGGATGTTGTAAATCAACTCCTAGCACCACAGTCTGATAACCGACCAACTCTTTCAGAGAACAGCTTTCAACATTAACACCATTAGAACAATTATTGACAATTTCAATTCGAAGAAGAGATTGTCTAATTTGGGGCAAGTAATCGAAGAGATGGACAGTCTGACCCTCACATGTAAAGCCATGAGAGTAAACAAGATCGTTGGATTGACTTCCCCCCACCTAGCAGAACCAGACTGAAATTCTTAAGGAGACCTGTTAACCCCTCTGGTCTTCACAGGACGTATCCTTACTCCCCAGAATGGCACAGAGAATGCCTTCCAATGCATATATGCACCAAAATGAACTCAAAAAAAGACTTCTAAATGGATATCAGTCCATTGCTCAACTCCATATCATACATGTAATCCACACATTTGATTATAATGTTTCTAATCACTTATTGTGTGTGTCTTTTTAAATAACTCTTGAATAGCTTAAGGGATCATATTCATGTTTAGTATATGTGTGTTCGAATCTTCTTGCTTGAAACGTTTCTGACCATCAGTTATTTATCAAATGTATCATATTCTTGTTATAGGAATCATGTCCAAATTATACCCTGCAAGAGCGGGAAAATTCAGACCTCGTGCTTGATAAGATAACATATGATTTATGAATGGGTGGGACAAACAATGCAACACACCGAGGAAAGACAATATCTAATTGGTCAAGACAACATTTGAGGTGTGGCCAAAAGGCCAGTTTAAATACTCAGGACACCATCAAATTTTGCTTTTAGCTTTGAGCTTTTGTTTAGCTTTTGCTATCAGTCATGCCGGCTTTTAGCCTGCTTTTAGTCATGCTTTTAGTCATGCTTTGTCATCACTTTTAGCGTTCTTCGAGCGCCGTTCCAGCGTGCTTCGGCCTGCACGCCTGCTGCTACTTAGCCCCGATGAGAAGAAACACCACCTAGTCTCGTCAAACTTTACTTCTTTTCCGTTTGAGAGTTTCGTGTTCTGAGTTAAGTTTTGTAACGCCGTGTCTCCGAGTCTGACCTTGAGTGCCCGTTCAACTTCAATCAGCCCACAACTCCGCATCTTCAGCCAACGCCCAACCACGGGCTTCCCAAGACGTCACTTCAACGACTACTGAACTTCCAGCCAATCAGCAACCTCGGGAAACCCCCTTTTCAGCGACAACAAAGGGAAACCCGTTACACAGGCATCACAAGTAACGTACCTCCAGACTCTGATCTGTACTGGTGTAATCTAATATAATTTTAACCTTATTGATGAACTCAATGCGAGGGTTAATTAAGTGATTGATGGTTGTTAATGTCTATGCAATTTCTCGTATTGCTGTAAACTTGGGATTTCACATTTTCATCCTCTTAAACTCATTCTTTCCTAACTTTCTATCTTCCTGCAACTTGTGTGAATGTGTGAGTGTGTGTGCTTATGTGTTAGATTAGTTTATATGTCTTAGATTTATCTAATAAAGCCTTATTTATATTGAAAAGAGAAGTATCTTGTGTTTTGTGCTCACAAGTTAATGTCTTAAACTGCCGATCTTGTTACTGTGCTAATTAATAGTGTTTTCACTATACTTTGGATATTAATATCCAGCGCAGATTTGATGTTATACGGCTCTTTCAGTGAATCGCTGGCCGTTTCAGTGATCAGCCGCGAAACAGTGATTCTGTTCAAACTCCCTCAAAAAGAGGGGTGAAAATCATGATTAAAAAAAAAAAACAACAAAACAAAACTGTTTCATAAAGAGGGGTGAAAATCATGATTAATAATAGAGAACACTTTATCAATCATTCTAATCTGCACTGTCTCCTCTGTTGTGGGTAACACACACCCCACAACAGAATCTGCCTTCTTTATGAGCTTGTTTAATTGGTTTTCTTCTTTTCTAACAATTCGCCTCCCCAACAGGTGAGAGTATACAAGATCACAGGTGCTTAAAGGTCTTAAGCAGTCTAGTACATGACATACCACAAAGGCTCTCAGTCATCTTAAAAAATCAATTCAACCTATATAAATTTAATATCGTTAATCCAACAATACACATAAATATTCCAATTGAATAATGTTAAAACCACTAAAAAAATAACTTTAAAACCTTTATAATAAGAAAAATAAAAAAAAATAAAATAAGTTTAATCAACATTAAATATCCATGAAATGAAGACACCTTAAAATGACAAGAAATTATATTATGCCATCTCAGGCTGTGTAATTTATTATTTTTCTACTTCATGTTTTGGTATTTGTGTCAACCCTGTTCCCTTTCAGTCGGTCACTCTCGACGTCACGTCGGATGACCAACGAATTAGGATATTGCTTCAATAGGCTAATCTACTTCGAGTGTAAACTAAATGAGCCAATGCACATTGCCATGCAATTATTCCATCCAGCTGCAGCTGATCACAGCGTGAGCATAAAAAGTCAATGCATACCAGCTTTTCATTTCGGAGCCGAGTGACAACATCGTTCTGCTCCATCCAAGTGTCTTCAGTGAGCTATGAGTTCAACGCTCTTGGAAGCTTTTGGTGTTGGCGATACGGCGCTTCAGCAGTTGTCGTTCCTGTGTCGAGTGGGTTGCGCACTTCAGGTTGCACTACCCCCTGTTGTGCTGCAAGCGCCTCAGCCCATAAAAGAGCATTTCCTTAAAAGAGCAACTTCTCTAAAAGAGCAATAAACGGTTGCGTCTATGTAAAGACGACGGATCGTCTTTTTAAAGATGCCGTTTCACCCGTGTGTTTCTGAATGCGGTCGTTACCTGGCGCTGGGTGATGGTCACAATCGCTGCCTCTTGTGTCTGGACAAACACACTGAGGCGGCGTTCGTGGATGAGTCATGTTCCCATCACGGTGAGATGACCGTCTCAGAGCTGCGGGCCAGGCTCCATTTCCTCAAGGGGGGCGGAGCTCTGTTGCCACTGCCGCGATCTAAGGCTTGTCCTGTCGGCCGACAGGCGAGAACTATTTCCGGCAGTGGCACGGGTGGTTTTGAGGATCACACTGGCTTCATGGCCGAGTCCCGAGGTGGCCGTGGAAGCGCAGCACTCACTGGGTCAAAGTTACACCGGCCTGTCGCCAAACCTTCACCCCGTGGTCAGATCTTACGTTTCTCTGGGCAGGAGTGCCCCTAGAACAGGTCTCCAGGCATGCTGTGGTTTACATGGATGCCTCCACCACCAGCTGGGGGGTCACGTAAAACTGGCACGCAGTGTCGGGGGTATGGACCGGCCCCCATCTGCACTGGCATATCAATTGCCTAGAGCTGTTAGCAGTGCGCCTTGCCTTGAACCGTCCCAAAGGGCGCTTACGAGGCAATCACGTGCTGGTCTGAACGGACAACACAGCGACCGTTACGTACATCAACGACAAGGTGGTCTGCACTCCTGTTGCATGTCGCAACTCGCCTGCCACCTCCTCCTCATGCTATTCACATTCCGAGGTTGCTCAACTGTACAGTTGACGAGCTATTTCGAGCTACGCTCACAAGAGAGTGGCGACTCAATCCCTGTATGGCCAGATGATTTGGAGACATTTCGGAGCCGCTCAGGTAGACCTGTTTGCCTCACCAGAGACCTCTCACTGCCAGTTCTTCTACTCCCTGACCGAGGGAACACTCGGCACACAGCTGGCCGTGGGGCCTGCGCAAGTATGAGTTTCCCCCAGTGAGCTTTCTCACACAGATGCTGTGCAAGGTCAGGGAGGACGAGGAGCAGGTCTTGCTTGTGGCGCTGTAATGGCTCCTTCGGACCTGGTTCCCCGAACTAGTGCTCCTCACGACAGCCCCTCCCTGGAGGATTCCTCTGAGGAAGGATCTTCTGACTCAGAGACGGGGCACCCTATGGCACCCGCGTCCAGACCTCTGGAAACTTCATGTCTGGTCCCTTGATGGGATGCAGAGGTTCTTGGTGACCTACCCTCTTTTCAGTGGGATTGTTTCAAATTTTTGATTTTTTTATTTTATTTTATTTTTGTCATTCAGATGACCAAAAACATCCTAATTTTGGAGAGTGAACCCATATTAATTAAGAAAAATATATATATTTTTCACAAGAGAGATATAAAAAAAAGATTTGTCCAAAATAAAATATAGTTAAAATTACATATGGAAAAACCTGAGAGGCTGTAGCAAATATAATTTTTTACTGACCAGAGTAACAGGGATGACAGGACACACATTCTTCAGCACACTGCACATGTTTGTTTACATAATACTGTACAGTTTTACCATTTTAAATTGCATTATATTGTTTTGCACTTACTTGTATGACAATAGTAAACAGTCAATTTTTTCAGTTCAGGTCAGTTCATTGATGATTTAGCACATAATATTTCTAGAAGATCTAATGTTTTAAGGGTATTGTAATAAGTTAATGCAGCCATCTGTTTGTCTGTGTCCTCTCACAGAACTTCAAATATACTGATCTGGTTCAATTATTAGGCAAGAAAGATGATCAGATCTTGGTCTTTCTGTGATCATCTGAAACCAGACCAAGATCTCGACTGTCTTGAACACTGCAAGACTGGGTTGAAGGTCTGCAGTCACCTTGCTGCTCTTATTTATAACTGAATTTACATGGATGCATTATTGACAGTGAGTTATGATAAAAATAGTTTTATTGAGACTGATCATCCTATCCCGGCCATTAACAACAGTAATAGTAATAATACCACTAATACGAACTAAAATGTTACTCATGCTCATATGCCACTGAATGATATAGGCATTCGCTCAAAATAACACCCAGGGTAACCTTTAAATATGTTAGCATTTTACACAGACAATCTTTAAAAACAGGGGACACCTAATTTATGTCATCCCTGTTACCCCACTGTCAAAACCTGTTACCCTGAAAAGTAACAGGGATGACAGTAACAGGTTTGACGATTTCAAACTAATTTGCTAATTTCTAGCTAATAGTCAAGTTCACAAAAGCAAATACTGTACACTTTGAAAGGATTTTACTTGTAAATATTGATTATATTAAATGTAAGAAATAATAGTTTAAATTTACATAAAAAATGGTAACAGTATTGACACTGCATGATGCCATCATGACATTGCATGATTTTGCCTTAATTTTGCATATTAAATGTCCTGCTGAAAAAGAAAAATCGTAGTGAGGGACAGGCCAAACACCTTACCAGCATAAATGCTATTTAAATTATTTAAAATAATATTTAAATGACTTTTTTTATATAATATTGATGAAAGAATACATAATATTATGTTTTTAAATTGCAAATTTATTCGTTGTTATATTACATCAATGTTTGATTATCTCTTATGGATGCAAAAGGCACCAATTTCATGGATGACCCCTATCTTTCGCTGTAGTATGTCAGCAGGAAAATATCAATTTAAATTTCCAAAACATTCCTTTTGCCATTAATTGTAATAATCAAGTGAGATTTTTGTTTGCACAAGGAGTCTGATAACAGCCAGTGCTCCACACAGAGATCTGATCTCATCATCATCATCATCCAGTCCGTCTGTGTTTATTGTTATATGTTTGATAATAATAAGCCTATTTATTCATAGTAACCAATTATGTATCTCAACAGAGACATATATTTTTAAATTGCCATGTTACAATACGTGTAACAATAATTTCCGAATTAATTTCCTAAATAAAAATGCGGTTCAGCATAAGTGTAGAAATAGGTTCAATAAATGATTGTTAACAATTGTTTCAGTAGCGTGAGATGAACACAAGGTGGTAGTATTGCAATTTGTTGCTACAAAGTATATTAGAAAACGTAAATTAAATTTCTGTATGATGTGTATATATGTATATATGTGATAGCTATGTAAGCTTTAAAAGAACAGTCGGTGCCAACAAAAGAACAGTAGGACTACTTGCGTTCCCAAGTAGGCTACAAACAATTAATAAACATATGATAAACTTGAAAAATCATGGGCTTATAAAATGGTTCCTTATTAAATGCATGCTTTATTTGTTCAGGTGTTGGGTTTGGTGTCATTGCCGGGAGATCTGTCAGGTCTGAGGGATGTGGAGCACAGACGCGTCAGTGCCATAGCGCAGCTGCTCAACCTGCTTCCTGCGGAGAGCTCGGCTGTCCTCACCTCAGCGGACACGCTTCTCACTGAGCTCTTCAGCCACAAGGGTGAGAGGCGAGATAAAACAAAGTTTTTCCTTATTTGTATTTCTTAAGCCCATAATGTGTCTTTTTTTATTTGTGTTTCAGGCTCAGGCACCCTTTTTAAAAATGGAGATCCCATTCACAGGTATGATATATGATTGATGCGATTCAGTATTTCCTTTTTAGATGTTGCCCAATCAGACAGTCACAACTTTCCATCCATCCACCATATGAAACCTATGGAACCTTTCACGTGTCATCTAATATCAGTCCCATCAAACCTAACAAAGTTTAGCAGTGAACAACAACTTCAATTCTGGTCTGTTCTTCCTGCAAAGCTATTGTAATACTTAATATGACCGCAGTTGCAAAACTAAACACTGTGAGGAAAAGAGCTGAATAAATCATCTTCAAAATGTCTCCGGTTCAGTGGTACAAAATATCAGCATATGGGACTGGACTGACATGTGGACGAGTAAATTCTGATTTGCTTAATTATTATTTTATTATAGTATGTCTCATGTGAGGATCTTCTTTCTTCACAGATACAGTAGCCTGGATGACATTGATATTGACCGTCTCTTGGCACTGATTAACAAGTCTTTTGAGAAGAACCTGAGAGAGGATTATATAGCTTCTCTCAAGGGAAGACTGCATTCCATTTACCTGTCTCAGGGGTAAGGACATTGCTTCCGAACGGCAAGCCATAATTATCCAGTATAGCCTAAGAAAAACAACTGGACACAACTTGCTCCATGTAACCTGAATGCAGCGTCATTGTAAATGAGAATAAATAAATATAAAAATGTATATTTTCATAATTCATTGAATTAATATTTAAATATTTTAACATAGTTACAATATTGGTAATTGTATTTCCTGCTTGTGATCACATTATCACAAGTTATCATTAAATTATTTGGCTGAAGATTATCTACAACTTCTGAAATGAATCATTTTAAATAATAAACTACTATTTTTAGATCCGAATGAAAAAAAAGTTCATAATTTTCTCATATACAATCACATGCAGCTTATTAATGTGACAAACCAGATTAAATACAACCCTTGACGCAGCATACCAAACATAATCTATTGCATGCCACAGTTGTGTTGTTTCTGAATGGTATTTGACCCTCGTGGTGAACCGCAAACATCATTTTAAAGCATTCTGCTCCAGGAATATGAGTTTATTAAATCTGCTCTTGCGTTTTGTTGCAGGTACAGCGCAGCTGCTATAATCACCACAGAGCCTGTGAACAGCGGCACTCCGTACCTGGACAAATTTGTGGTCAGCAGCAGTAAACAAGGCCAAGGAACCGGTCAGATCTTGTGGGAGTGTATTCGTCAGGACTTGGGCAAGCTCTTCTGGAGATCTCGCGCTACGAACCGCATCAATCCCTGGTGTGTCTTCTCTTCCACGCTGCCCTGTTGTGATTCTCAGTCTTTGCCCATCTCATTCTGCTTTAAAATCCTCAGGTACTTCAAGCACTGTGATGGCAGTTTCGTAAACGGTCACTGGATTGTATTCTGGCTCGGCCTTTCAGACATCCGTGAGTCTTACGAGCTGGTGGAGTACGCCAAGTGCCTTCCTGACTCCTTCTGCTCTCACATCGCAACAGAAGCAAAACCACTTCAGCAACCTCAAGGCTCATGAAAACAATACTTGCCTCACACTGTATCGGGCTCCATATCGTAACTGTGTCTTTAAGTACTATTAGTAACAATGCCAATGCCATTCCAAACCCATAACACCAGAGTGGAACACAAAAGGCGTTTTGAGGTTTAGAGTCATTGCCCATGATGGACCTCATCTGTATTTACTGTATGGGGAAAAAAAGAGTTTAAACAAAATGTAAAAACATTTAACTAAATATCTTCTTTTGTGTTCTACTCAACAAAGTGATTCATGTGGGTTTGGAGTGACAGAAGATTTATTTAGCCCATTTCAAAAACCTTTTTTTTTTTTCATAAATCACAATTATGACGTCACAATTGGAATGTCAATGCCACGATGTGATCTATTTTATTTATGTTCAGTGGAACACAACAATGGAATTCATTATGTGCGAGAAAAAGAAATGTGAGTCTAAAGTGAAAACTATAGAGAGAAACGCTGGAGCTCACAAAAAAAAGTGAGGCAGTGGCATAAATTTCACACCTGCATTATTTTGATTTGAATTTACAGTGATTCCTCTCTAGGAACATTTTGTTCAGTTTGCCTCACCATGTTGTGATTGACAGGATGCTAGAATGAAGACTGTGTTCTCATATACAAGGTGGTGTTTTTGAAGTAGGTCAGAAACATGCATTCACCTAGTTTGTGCTGGGAAATAAATTATTATACATTCAAACAATTAAAACAATCATATTTGTAGTTACTTTTGTTGTGTGAGACACACAAATGGGTGCTTTAAGATATCCAGAGGCCCCTGGGCTACATTTCGGTAGCCCCAACAACTCCCCAAATTGTCACGGTTCATGAATTCACTGATTTCTTCGTGTCCCGTGTATTGTTGTTCTGTGCGTGAATGAGTGTGTGAGTGGGGTGTGACTGCTCGTTTCGGCTGATCAGCACACCAGCTGAACTCATTCACCTCACCAGCTGCTGCCAATTCACTCAACTATAAGGACTCACCGCACTCTCCCTCTCTTTGTCAGATCGTTTTGTTTGGATGTCCTCAGGTTGTGTCGTCCTGTATCGTTCCAGTCCTGTTCCCGATTCTAGTTCCTGTTCGGTGTCCTGTGATGTTCGTCTTGTCTCGTCTGGAGATCCACAGTCACCTGTCTTCACCAGCAACGCTGACCACCTAGTCCCTGCACCACCAGCCCACCCGAGCTCCATTACCACTTTGTGTGTTTGTGTTACTCTAATAAAGACTCCCTTGCATCATTGCTTCCGCCTCTCGTGTCATGACAGAATGATCTGACCAAACGATGAGAAGCAGCGAGCGGATCCTCTTCTCCTCTGGAGGAATTCATCAGGTCCAGTGTTTCACGGATGGATGCCCAGGAGAGGAACATAACTGAGTTGGGTCGGGCTATTCAGCTCTTGTGGTGCAGGTGTCCGGGCTCACCCAGCATATGCAACATCTACGAGCTCCCACTGCGCCCGCCCACACCGGCCGTTCCTCCCGTGCCACCACCGAGCGGTTCCCAGTTGGAGCCCCGCCTACCGTCCCTGAGTTATACAACGGTGAGCCGAACTATTGCAGAGCATTCCTAACACGTTGTTTCGATGCACTTTTCTCTGCAGCCCAGACCTTTGCCACCAAACAGAGCAGGTGGCATTTACTCTCACGCTACTGACTGGGAGGGGGCAGCGCTATGGGGGACGGCGGTGTGGGAGAGCCAAGACCCATGCTGTGCCTCGTTCCAGACACTCGCCGCCGAGATGAAAAGGGTGTTTGACCGCGCAGTCGCGGGAAGAGAAGCGGCACGGATCCTCGCGGACCTCAGACAAGGCGGAAGATCGGTATCAGATTACTCTATCGAGTTCCGGACTTTGGCGGCAGAGTGTCAGTGGAACGAGGAGGCGCAGTGGGATATGTTCCTGCATGGGCTGGCTGACCGCATCCTGAGAGAGATTTACGCTCTGGATTTACCGACTACACTCAATGGGTTGATTGAACTGGCACTTTGCGTGGATTCCCGACTCTCGTGAGTCGAACGACTGGGGGTACCCACTCAGTTCTCTGGCGCAGCAGAGACCAGGCGATCCAGCCGGCACGGATGCGGTCAGCCCCGTCTACGATCACGAGCCCATGCAGGTCGGGCGAGCTCGGCTTTCCCGGAGGAGATCCCAGGGCCTTTGTCTGTACTGTGGGACGGCAGGACATTTCGCTTATGACTGCCCGGTAAAAGGGGCGAGCCCGGCAGTAAATCTGAGGCTACTGTCGGGTGGGATCTCCGCTGAGAAGACCTCATCAACATCTACACTCCTCCCGGTAAGACTAAGGTGGTCAGCCAACACTCACAACTGTCGGGCGATTGTGGACTCCGGGGCAGAAGGGAACTTCATGGACTATACGTTTGCACACAAGATTCACGTTCCCCTGTTACCTCTCACCCGCACCATTGCTGTTCACGCCCTTAATGGCCAAGCACTACCTAACGTTTCATTCACCACTGGACCCATTACCCTCATCGTATCTGGCAACCACACGTGATGCAAAATTTAATCCAATTCAGTGGGTCAAGGTGTAATAATATTGTAAATTTATTAAAAAGAATATAGAGAACAGAAACCACAAATCATAACTTGGAAATAAAGTTCTTGATAATAATAACAACCTTCAAATATAGAAAATGTAAATCCAATGTTAGTACATTTTTAATAACAATCCATTTATGATGGATTGAACCCAACTAGTATTAATCAAAACATTAGTAAAATTGTAAGTAAAACATAAACAGTTATTTGTTTGTAAATCAAAAGTACCAAAATATTAAGTATTAAAATATTAAAATATTAAAGTATCAGAGTATCAAAGTATCTGAATTTCAAGGTATCTGAATTTGAATAAAAACCTGTAAGAGTTCTAAGTCTGAGTCTAAGAGTTGTCGAGTGAAGCCAAAGAAGAGGAAGTGAGCTGAAAAGATAGAGACCAGAGTCTCAGAAAGTCAAAACCCTATTCTATTTTGCAGAGTCTATCTAATATACTGTTGTTCTAGACATAAGTCGTCATCTGGCTATCACTAATAACACCTGACCTTTAAAACTAGTCTAGTCAATGTCTCGATTTTGGACTTCTTCCTCTTTTAGATTCAAAGTATCATACTGATAATTCTAAGAAATATTGATACAAAAGAACAATACATACAGTTCAACTTCATATGCAAAACAGACTCAGCTGACTACGCAGTTAGAAATACTGTGAAATTACATATGAAATATACCATAAAGTTTACCAAAAACATTTTTGAATATAAAAATGAAACCTATTATATATATATATATATGAGACCATAAAATATTATTTTTTTTAACTTTTGAAATGAAACTTATCATTATGAATAGAACACATTCTGAGTACGTGACTTCTCAGAATCTCTCAACAACACTTGGGTTTAATTTAAATACATAGACTTCTTCTCAGAATCTCTATCACCATGTAGATTTCTTAGAATCTCCACACACCAATCCCCCACTCGAGTCTTATCAAAAGACTCGCCACAACCTTTTCCTTAAATCAAAACCAAAAAAATACAGAGTAATTCAAAAGAAAAATAAATGATGCACATGAAAATATAGAAAATCAATAAAACAATTTCAGATAGATAGTACTGTAGATACCTCTCCTAACCACAGCTACCTTAAAATTAACAAAGATCTTCACCAAGATGGCCAGACGAGAACTCCTAAGGAAATTCGACCCCTGGCGTCCCCTGGACTTTTGCTGGGTTGAGGACTTACCACAGCCTTCCATCTTTCCCAACTCTAAACTCTATCATTGTTCTTTCTCTTCTTGCTCTTGGGAGATAGCAGTTGAAGATATTAATTTCCAAACTTTCGTTTCCAAACTTTCGTTGATCGTTTCAACATCTCATACCTTTCCTTACCCTTCACCTGCAAGGTATAGATTTCCTCATCACTACAAATGGGAGAATAAAAATATCTTTTGATCTATATGTAAATATATATATATATATCAGCTGGTAGACTTTAGCACAGGTCTCTCAGATGACGTAGAGTAAAATATTAATAAAAACATAATTCCATCAAACAGCATCCACCGCAACCACTCCCAGAATGTCAATGAGCTGCAGTGTTGCAGAAGTCACATCAAAGGGTCACCCTTAGAACCAGTCGTGTGTGGTAAATATACGCAGAATATTTCTGTGACAGCATGCACTCGTACCTTTTAGAGATATAGAATAGTAGGAGCAGAAATATTTGGATAAAAACACAACACACACAATGACACATAGACAAACTAAACAGGACAACACCAGTACACACAAACACAAACACCATGGTTTTCAGTTCCTCTTTTTTTATATTATTTTTTTTTTTTTTTTTTATTATTATATAACACACAATAGGTCCGGATGGAATCATAGTTGAGAACCTAAAAAGAGGAAACAATTAGTCATTGTTCTTCCTTAGCAGACATTCCTTGGATATAAAATACTGCACCTGTTGGACTAAATCACATTAGAAAGAAAGTTAGTATCAGCAAGCGGCGACAGAGGCTTCACTTGTGCAAGATGCATCCATCGAGTCAGCCCTGGCTCGATTTCAACAAGAAGAGATGTTGGATGGTCAACAACACCGAATAAGGACCCTCATACTTGGAGGACATTGGTCCTAAGTTCCCTATTTTCTGTATCATTACCTCGTCCACCACTTGTACGTGATTTTGAACCTTTGCATTGAATATAGTGAGTATTTTTAAGATCTACAGCATGTTGAGCACTGAGGGCACTGAAATGGGCATTCTTAATGCGCACGTGAGTACTTAAGATACTCCTGTAAAGTGTCCTTCAATGGACCCGAAGGACCTGAGCGCAACAACAGAGCTTTAGGGGAAGGTACAGTTAAAACCCAAAGACCTTTTTAGAAAGAAATTTGACTTATTTGTATTTTGCTTTTAATATGTCTTATACAACTATGATGAATTTTGGTTAATTTGTTATATTGTAAAATAAATTAATTGCCATAAACATATATATATATTATTCTCTGGAAGCCGGGCTAAATGAATAATCACTGTTATTGCATTCCTGACATAGGTCAGACCCTCAGTCACCTCACAGATACCAAATACAGACATTGCTTATAACCTAAATCCCAGTAAAGATACCCCTATTTTATGAAAATCTATCATTCCCGAACCATGGTGCAATGAGAGGGACTGAAAATCCAATATACCCTTTCAGAGCATCTGGAAAATTTACAAACAAGAACCAGTACATATTTGTACCCATGATCAGAAGGTAACAAAATAAAATCCAAATGTAAATGGGTGAATGGTCCTCGCGGGCGAGGACTGTGACCAATTGGGATTTTACCTTTTCCAAATTATGGCTTCGTTTGCAAACAGTGGATACATCTGGACAGTCTATCCTTCACAGTTTGTAACATCTCTGACCAAAACCATGTTTGTTGTAACATAGCATGTGTTTTCTGAACCCCTTGGTGTGCAATGCTGTGGTACAGATCAATTAGTTCAGTTTGATATCCGCTAGGCGGAATGACTTTGTCATTCAGAGCATAAACCCCTTCTTCAGTTAAGGTAGCTCCTAATTTCTGACACATTTCACGATCCTCAGTTGTGTACAATTTAGATAAAGTTTTGGAACCCATGCAGTCAGGATGAACAGGGAAAATAACAGCTACTTCCTCAAGTGCCACACCCTTTGCAGCCTCTCTCGCAGCCTTATCAGCTAGAGAGTTTCCTTTTTCCAACCAATCATTGAATGTACTGTGACCTGTGACTTTACATACCGCGACACTGTTTGGAATAATTTTCTCACACGTGTCAAGAATTTCTTTAATGACGGTTTGATGACTTATTGGCGTACCCGCTGTGGTCAAATAACCACAACGTTTCCAAACAGGGCCATAACTCTGCACTACATTGTGGCTGTATGCACTATCAGTAAAAATATTTACATTAGTGGAGCTATTTTCACTTGCAGTTCAGTTTAAGAGCCTGATTTAAGGCAGCTTTCAAAGCATGCAATTCAGCTATCTGAGCACTTCCTCCCCAAAGCGACCCCTCAGCCAAGACCTCGCCCGTCTTCCCCTCTACTACCGCCCACCCCGTGTAGCGTGTGTCACCCTCGTAGAAACTGCTGCCATCCACGAACATGTCCAGAGAATCTGAAAACAGTTCATCTCTGACAAAATGTCCCCTGTCATAGATAATTACCTCGGCGCAATCATGTGCACTCCCCTCATTCTCCATTAGGGAGGCAGGATTTGTCCCGGTTGTCTGCAACAACAGTGAGCTGAGGGTTCATGAGAGCAGTTTCCCATTTTGCACGTCGTTGATTTGAAATCGACTTTATTTTTGTCTCTGCGAGCAGGCGTAGAAAACAATGTGGAGAGTGAAGGATCATCTGATTGTAACAGACAATGGCCTCAGTGACCTTCAACGCCCACTCAGCACAGTCCAAGGCCATCAAACACAGCATCTGTCCATTCATCTGTCCATTCATGGAAGAGGGAATCAAAGTTGAATAGTACCCAACAATGCCATAACTTTTGTCACCTTTACATTGTCCCAGCACACAGTTATAAGCACTTGGGCCAACATGTGTCCATACATGGAATGTCTTTGTCATGTCGGGTTGATATAACGCGGGGAGACGCGGATTTGAGGAGAGTAAAGGACTCAGCCATGTCTGCTGTCAACTCCGAAGGGGAAGCACCCGGAAGGCCTCCTTTAAGAGCCTCTGTTAGAGGTTTAGCCAAATCAGAAAAATCTGGTATATACATCCGATTAAAATTAAATAGCCCCATTAATGATCTTAAACCAGTAACTGTGGTTGGCTTATTTAATTGAGTAATGGCTATGACCCGGTCTGGAAGAGGTTTCTTTCCCTCACGACCTATACTTTGACCTAAAAATTTAACTTCGATTGAAACAATTGGACCTTTTGTTTGTTCAAGAGGAAACCCGCCTCTTGGAGTATTTTCAACAACTGAGTGAGTACACTCAAGTGTTGTGCTTTATCTTGAGATGCGAGAAGAATGTCGTCACAATATTGAAAGGCAAATCTGTATTGATCTTCTTCTCTGATAGGACAAAACCAAAAACCATTGGTTATGTCTACTGCACTAAAATAGCGATGGTTTGGAGAAATGTCATTAAGAATGGTTGACGGATTAGCAACAATAGTAGTTATTTGAGGAGTCACAGGATTCAATGCGGTGTAGTCTATAGTTAATCTATAGCTACCATCTGGCTTCTTTTTTTTTTTATTTTTTTTTATTTTTTTTTTTTTCACAAGCTGCATAGGTAAGTTCATTGAGGAAGTACACCTTACCAAAATCCCTGATTCCTGAAGCTGGTTCACAATTTCCTGTGCAGCTCTCTCTGCTTCTCTCTGAAGAGGATACTGAAATACTGGAGGATGTATAAGATGGACCGACCTGAAACATTCAAAGGCTCAATCCTGCAAAGACCAACATCAAGTTTAGAAGTTGACCACAAATTTGGAAATTTCTCAGAGAAATATTGTATCACTGAGGAATCAGTAGACTCCTTTTCATTAGCTGTGATAGCTCCAAGGCTTAATTTAGGAATTCCAGTTTTATTAAACACTGGTATGGGAATTGGTAAATACTGACTAATTAATTGACCCCTAGTCAGCAAAACATCTGCTTCCAATTTACTCAATATATCCATTCCCATTACCATGCCAACTTGGCTTTCTCCAACCCAGAATTGCACACAAAAAGGCTGTTCAAATGGATATATTTTTGGAGGAATCAATAGAGACTGTGTGAAAAGACTGCGACCAGATATACCTTGAAGATGCATTTGTTTGTTTGTTAACCACAAACTAATAACAGTTACTGAGATGCAGACCCGAGGGCCCACAAGAATGTAGCTATCCTGGCCTCTTAGGTAAGCATGTAAAAATGGACGAGGGTCTTCGTGCTCATATAAAATGGAGCCCACTATCTGTCAGTCTGTATTCTCAAGTGTTCTTGTCAGTTTTTCAACCTGCTTCCAGGTCAGCACCCTGCTTCTCTGCACCAGGGTTATTTTTAGCACGATCTCGAGGAAGTGGTTTTGGTGTCTGCTGTTGTTGAAAAGAGGAACTAGGCTTTCTGAAATTTCACTCTAAATTTCGATCAGGGCACCTGTTTGCGTAGTGACATCGCGCTGGCAATGATAACAGCGAAATGCCGGAGCAGAGGGCTGACCAACTGCAGCAACCAGTCCCTTCTTTTGTTGTTCCACGATGTCTTGAGCCTGTGTCCCCAGGCTACAAAAGAAGACCAGTCAACTATTGTTGACAGAGAAGAATGAAACAACTGTGTAAATTTAGCATTCATATTTAACTGCGCCAGTTTAGAGCATGATTGGATAATCTAAGTCAGGCCCCCCTCTCGTGCTGCGGCCACAAATTCTTTCAGTGCCTTTTTGCATCGCTCAGTGTAATCAACAAATGGTTCATTAGGACCCTGCCTTATCATTGTCACATTAGTGAAAGTCTGAATTCCATTTCCAACTGCACGCTTTACTTCAGTACGCAGCACTCTGTACTGAGTTGCGTAATCATCTGCATTCACTGGTGGCTGTAAAGGAGGGGTGAGATGATCTGTCCCGTGTATGTAGACGGGCAGACTTGCTCCCAAACTGAATACGGATCTTTTATCTTTTACTGCTAGGTGGTTGGCTCTTGCCATTACCCACAAACGATCCCAAAATTCAGAATTGGGTACTGTTAGATTTCATGAGTGGCAGTATATTAACAATACTAGTCAAATCTCGCACACCCATAGATCGATAAACCCCCACTTGACCCGCCGCTATCAATTCCTGATCTATTGCACTACAGCGGGGTAATTTTGGACACCGTTTCACATACTCGCCCCACTCATCCTCAGTTTCCTCCAGGTCCCCAGGAGAAATAGCTACAACCTGTATACCACAGTTTTCAGAAACATTCGTCACATGTCTCCCTGCCTTGGCAATCGCTGCTTTCAGTTTTGAAGCATATTCAGCTATAAATATCATCGATTTTAGGGACTCTCCCAGTATCTGCTCTTGTCTTCTTAGTTACAATGTCTAATAAATCCCACATATCTTGTGTAGCATCTCTAGCGGCTTGTGCCAGTTTATCCACATAAACTAGGCTATTCTTCCATTGCGATATGTTAAAATACCTTTTGCTTGCACAATCCTCAAACAACACAAAACTCTTTGTTTCTTAGGATCATTAACTTCCTCTAATCTTCCTTCATCACCCCCATTCACACTGCCTACAGACCCCATATTTCTTTAAATTCATCTTTAGCCATTTTCTCTTTAATCTTTTCTTTATTTCTGATGCCTAACATCGCTACTTGAGCAGTGAGAGCTTCGTTAAGAGCTCCTTTTACATACACATGAGCCATTACTTCGTGTGTTGACACCCCCAACAAAGAAAAAGTTTTATTCAATTCAGATACACTCAATTAAATACACTTAATTAAATTCACTTAAATTCACTTAATTAAATTGTTAAATTTGGTGGTGTTCTGTTTACTCTTAATTTGTTTAACTTAATTAGCCGTCTGACAATTATAACAATTATACAAAATTGAAAGCCAGTAACAATGTGGTATTCTGCCACATTCAAACAATTGTCAAAATATATGGATTTAGAATTTAGTCGCAAGGTGGAATTCTGCCAGTGTCAAGACTGCCGAGTCCATCCCAGAGCCTATATCAAAACAGAGAATCGACATACAGATCTGACCAGCACGCTGCAGTAATCCCTGACAGCGCGTGTCTCAAAAACTGTTGCACTTCAGTAAACCCTGAAAGCGCCCGCAATACACCTCCGGTAAACCCCGCAAAGTGTACTTGCTACGCAGAATTATCCACACTGTCGGTAAACCCCTTCAGTGAACAACACATTTAATGCCGCAAATCGCCGTTCTCAAACACAGAGCGCGCGCTCATTCCTCACACACGGTTAAACCACCGTACCGCCCCAAATTCGTTCTCTTGCTGCAGTCAAGAAAAATGAACGAAATGGGTCCGCAGATATAGCTCTTAGACAGAACAGAACAGAACACAACAGAAGCCCATAAAGAGAAAGATGAGCAACTCACCTCTCTTTATCTTTCCTTGCGATGCATCAAATATACTTCAAGGATCGATCAGTATCCCAGTGGTGCCTCCATAAACTGATGCAAAATTTAATCCAATTCAGAAGGTCAAGGTGTAATAATATGTAAATTTATTAAAAAGAATATAGAGAACAGAAACCACAAATCATAACTTGGAAATAAAGTTCTGGATAATAATAACAACCTTCAAATATAGAAAATGTAAATCTAATGTTAGTACATTTTTAATAACAATCCATTTATGATGGATTGAACCCAACTAGTATTAATCAAAACATTAATAAAATTGTAAGTAAAACATAAACAGTTATTCGTTGTTAGAATCAAAAGTACCAAAATATTAAGTATTAAAATATTAAAATATTAAAGTATCAGAGTATCAAAGTATCTGAATTTCAAGGTATCTGAATTTAAATAAAAACCTGTAAGAGTTCTAAGTCTGAGTCTAAGAGTTGTCGAGTGAAGCCAAAGAAGAGGAAGTGAGCTGAAAAGATAGAGACCAGAGTCTCAGAAAGTCAAAAAACCCTATTCTATTTTGCAGAGTCTATCTTATATACTGTTGTTCTAGACATAAGTCGTCATCTGGCTATCACTAATAACACCTGACCTTTAAAAATAGTCTAGTCAATGTCTCGATTTTGGACTTCTTCCTCTTTTAGATTCAAAGTATCATACTGATAATTCTAAGAAATATTGATACAAAAGAACAATACATGCAGTTCAACTTCATATGCAAAACAGACTCAGCTGACTACGCAGTTAGAAATACTGTGAAATTACATATGAAATATACCATAAAGTTTACCAAAAACATTTTTGAATATAAAAATGAAACCTATTAATATATATATATGAGACATAAAATAAATATTAATTTTTAACTTTTGAAATGAAACTTATCATTATGAATAGAACACATTCTGAGTATGTGACTTCTCAGAATCTCTCAACAACACTTGGGTTTAATTTAAATACATAGACTTCTTCTCAGAATCTCTATCACCATGTGGATTTCTTAGAATCTCCACACAAAGTCTCGAGCTGCTTCTCTCCATCCGCATCGTCCCTATGACTGTGCCATAGAGTTATTGCCAGGTACGTCTCCGCCTAAGGGCAAGTTATATTCACTTTCTGTTCCAGAAAGAGAGAGCTATGGAGAAATATATTTCTGATTCTCTAGCAGCGAGGTTCATTCGTCCTTCCTCTTCTCCAGCGGGGGCGGGGTTCTTTTTTGTGGGGAAGAAGGACGGATCCCTCCGACCTTGTATTGACTACCGGGGGTTGAACAGCATCACGGTAAAGAATACTTATCCTTTGCCGTTGATGTCTTCAGCCTTCGAGAGGTTGCAGAGAGCGTCGATCTTCACTAAATTGGACTTACGTAATGCTTATCATTTGGTCCGCATCAGGAAGGGAGATGAATGGAAGACTGCTTTTAACACTCCCAGAGGGCACTTTGAATACTTGGTCATGCCTTTGGGCTTGTCCAACTCCCCAGCGGTCTTCCAGGCACTCGTCAACGACGTGCTGTGAGATATGGGCGATCAGTTCATATATGTCTACCTGGATGACATATTGATTTTTTCTTCTTCTCTCCAGGAACACGTCCAGCACGTTCGACTAGTACTTCAGAGGCTGCTAGAGAATGGGCTTTTTGTCAAGGCGGAGAAATGCGCTTTTCATGCACAGTCTGTTCCTTTTTTAGGGTACATTGTGTCGTCTGAAGGAATACGTATGGATCCCGATAAGGTTATGGCTGTGGTGGATTGGCCAACCCCAGATTCCTGTAAGGCCCTGCTGAGGCTCCTGGGGTTCGCCAATTTCTACCGGTGTTTCATTCGCAATTTCAGCCAACTAGCCACTCCTCTGACTGCCTTGACCTCCCCCAGAACTACGTTCAGGTGGTCAGACGCAGCTGAAGCTGCGTTTGCCAAACTGAAGGGCCGCTTCGTTTCAGCCCCCATCTTAATTACCCCTGATCCATCACGTCAGTTCGCAGTGGAGGTCGATGCTTCAGAGGGTGGGGGTAGGTGCAGTGCTATCCCAACGTTCTTCTGCAGACGACAGAATGCATCCGTGCGCGTTTTTGTCTCACCGTTTGTCCTCTGCCGAATGTAATTATGATATTGGTAACAGAGAGTTGTTGGCAGTCAAGTTAGCATTGGAAGAATGGCGCCACTGGTTAGAAGGGTCGGGGGTACCTTTTATCGTTTGGACCGATCATAAGAATCTGGAATACATTAGAACATCTAAAAGATTGAACTCCATGCAGGCTCGGTGGGCACTTTTTTTCGGACGTTTTGACTTTACTCTCTCGTACCGCCCGGGCTCCAAGAACATCAAGCCCGATTCATTATCACGCATTTTTGACCGTTCCGATCGCCCGTCTACTCCCGAGTGCATTTTTCTGGAGACCCTAATTATCTCCACACTCTCATGGGAGGTCGAATCGAAGGTCAAGAAGGCCTTACAAGGGGTAACGCCTCCGGTAGACTGTCCACCGAACCGGTTATTTGTGCCAGAGGGATTACGGTCCAACGTTATTCAGTGGGGGCATTGTTCCAATGTGGCTTGTCATCCAGGAGTCAGTCACACTACATCTTTAGTCAAGCAACGATTTTGGTGGCCATGTATGACTCGCGATGTTCACAGTTTTGTTTTGGCTTTCTCAGTTTGTGCCACTGGTAAGACTTCCAATCGACCCCCAGATGGGCTCCTTCAACCGCTGCCGATCCCTTCGAGACCCTGGTCCCATATCGCACTAGATTTTGTCACCGCCCCTCCCACCCTCTCGGGGGAACACGGTAGTTTTGACCGTGGTGGACCGGTTCTCGAAGGCGGTCCATTTCAGTCCCTTGCCCAAATTACCCTCAGCCAAGGAGACAGCGTTAATAGTCGTTGACCACGTCTTTCGGTTACATGGCCTCCCGACAGACGTGGTTTCCGACAGAGGACCTCAATTTGTGTCCAAATTTTGGCAAGAGTTTTGTAGATTACTGGGGGCGACTGTTAGTTTGTCCTCTGGGTTTCATCCCCAGAGCAATGGCCAGACTGAGAAAGCCAACCAGGATTTGGAGAGAACGTTGCGATGTCTGGTTTCCAAGAATCCTTCCTCATGGAGACAACAACTGTCAATGGTGGAGTACGCCCACAATTCGTTACCAGTATCATCTACGGGCCTATCTCCGTTTGAGTGTAGTCTAGGTTACCAGCCACCAATCTTTCCTAGTCTGGAATCTGAAGTCACGGTTCCCTCTGCTCACGCTTTCGTCCAGAGGTGTCATCGCACTTGGACTAGAGCCCGCGAGACTCTACTCCAAGTGGGAGCGAGCACCAAGGCCAAAGCTGATCGCCACCGGTCTAGGCCTCCCGTATACCGTCGTTGGTCAAAAAGTGTGGCTTTCTACCAAGAACATTCCTCAAAGCTCCGTCTCTAATAAACTTGCTCCCAAATTTATCGGCCAGTTCACTGTCACCAAGATCCTTAGCCCGGTGGCAGTCTGCCTCAAACTCCCTCCAGTGTACTGGAGAATTCATTCCCCCTTCCATGTTTCCAAAATAAAACCCGTGTTTCACTCCCATATTAATCCGCCGGTCCCGGTTCCCCCCCTGCCTCGTCTCGTAGATGGGGAACTTACATATTCGGTTAATCGTATTCTGGACTCAAGTCGGAGGGGACGCGGATTCCAGTACTTGGTGGACTGGGAAGGTTACGGTCCAGAGGAGAGAAGTTGGGTTCCTGCTAGAGACATCCTGGATCACTCCCTTATTGATGATTACAATCGACAGGTAAGGGACGCCAGGAGGCGTTCTTAGGAGAGGGGGTACTGTCACGGTCCATGAATTCACTGATTTCTTCGTGTCCCGTGTATTGTTGTTCTGTGCGTGAATGAGTGTGTGAGTGGGCGTGACTGCTCGTTTCGGCTGATCAGCACGCCAGCTGATCTCATTCACCTCACCAGCTGCTGCCAATTCACTCAACTATAAGGACTCACCGCACTCTCCTCTCTTTGTCAGATCGTTGTTTGGATGTCCTCAGGTTGTGTCGTCGTGTATCGTTCCAGTCCTGTTCCCGATTCTAGTTCCTGTTCGGTGTCCTGTGATGTTCGTCTCGTCTCGTCTGGAGATCCACAGTCACCTGTCTTCACCAGCACGCTGACCACCTAGTCCCTGCACCACCAGCCCACTCGAGCTCCATTACCACTTTGTGTGTTTGTGTTACTCTAATAAAGACTCCCTTGCATCATTGCTTCCGCCTCTCGTATCATGACACAAATAGTTTTTTTTTTCTTATTGATATGCTAGTTAACATTTTAAACACTTTTCTTGTGAATGTAAGTGAATATGAACATTCACTCTTTACCAGACGGTGGAACTTTCCTGGGCGAAATGTGAGTTTACAGGTATGATTTAAACACCATAAATTACACAAAATATTCATTATTCATCATCAATAGACTGAAACAAAAGTTGGCATATATGTGAGCTATTTGGTGATTGCTAACTGCGTTTTTATTTTAAAACAGGCCATACTGTGTTTGATTAATTAAATCATAGCTGTTTAAAGTAGCTATAATGATCACATTTACTTTAATGTGGGATTTAAAATTGAGACTTTGAAGCAGCACCACTGATGGAACACAGACTGAATCTAAAACCTTCAGCTGACACACAGTCAGATTATATCCACACATTTGTAAATTACTGAAGTGTATACTGTATGACGTTTCAGAAGGTTGTCCGGTCCTCCTTTCACACAGCAGTGCTGTTGCCTGTTAAGCTGCACGTTATAGAGCCCGGCCCGTGTCTGACTGCTTATCAGAATTAGCGACACCCTTCTCCCAAAACAGCTTATACTCTTATACTACTGTTTCAGCTACTAAAATAGCTCAGTTGTGTAGGTAATCGCAAAGTGATTGTATTTCGTTTCATTTTTTTTATTAAATTAATTTAGAAAAACATTAAGAGCATTTTTTGTTCATTAAATATAAGTGTTTGTTTTTTAAAGTAACAACCAAGCGGGCAGCGGCAGACAGTGAGCCTATATTTGATCAATTTATCCTTCTCAAATCATCACTACATGCCTAAAATAAAAACTAAAGATATAAAACAGTTCAAGCATATAACTATGTTTCATCGTTAAACCTAGATAAATGTGCGCTGTATCTAGTGGAAGCAAAAGCGGGCTTTGCAGGACATGGAGGCACCAGCGATCACTTGCATTTTTTCAAGTGATATGCCATTATTTTTGCTCATAATGGTAACATTCGTAACTGTAAAGGGTCTAATTTTATTTGTGTGCACTCACAATATCAACAAAATGTTGTGCTTTTATATTTTATGTATAGAAAGCTTCAAATTACTACTTAACGAAATAAAACAAATCAAAACCAAAAACTCTTTCATTATAGTGATAATCCGTAAAGATGCACTTCTCTCTAAAGGCGTGTCTGGTGAGGAGATGGCGAGTTATGATCAGCAACTTTATCCTTGCAACACTGACTCAGAAAACACTATTTATTAGTAAATAATTCAAACATCTCCTTACTGTTTCCCCCTGACACATTTATGGTAATTACTTTTGCCGATGCTTTATGGTAAGCGTTAGCCTGTTGCGTGTATTTGAACGCAGAACTCTTTAGCTGCGCTGACGGCACGCACCACACTACTGCTGCTGCGGGACACTAAACACCGTCGAGCCGCTCTTGTCAGTCATGGTATCACAGTCTCATGTGGTTTCCACCAGCGCGGCTATTTTTTTTCATCACTAATTGATGGATGTCTAAAATATCAAAATAAGGAGAAGCCTTTAACAGGCCCGAGGCCCGGCCCGCGTCTGAACCATGACATGAAAATTGGCACGAAGTCCGGCCCGAGGCGTAAAAAAAAGTCGGGGCTGGAATGCAAGTTGACATAGAGACAAGCACACAGAAAAGCGCTCAGTCTTAACTAGCGCATTGTGCATTCCGCTCATAGTTTATCGGTTGAACATACCAACTGTACAAACTGTGTGGGGGAACCTAAACTGAACCATTCACTACACTCTAAACCCGGATTTTGTTTTAAATAAACATTTTTAGTCGTCATTAATTATTCTGCCTTGTTTTTGTATAAAACGTTGACATTACTAAATATAATTAGTTGTTTGAACTATTCAGACGAAATGTTGAATGCAGTGATTATGTTAATTAGAGATAGCTTAATGTGATGAGTCTTTGTAAGGGGAGCTGTTGAGAGATTGTCTTTTGTCCATGTTAAGTTAGTAGTTTATGTATGCTAACCACTAGAGGGCACTGTATGATTATTATTGATGGAGTCCAACGGATGGCTTAGGCTGCTCTGTGTTGTAGTAAAATAAAGAACGCTCTTGAATAAATAGAACAAGCCGTGTCTTACCTGATAACATGACATGGTGTCAGAATTAAGTACTCCACGCCGACATTAAGAGCAAAATGGCAAAGTTTGGACCGTTCGATTTGGGCCGTTCGATTTCTCGCAGTCAGCGGAGTGGCTTACATGGCGGCAGAGATTCTCCCGGTTTAGAGTTGCATCGAAACTGGACAAAGAGAGCAGTGAAGTGCAGGTGAACTCGCTCTTGTACTCGATGGGGGGAGATGCCGAACCTATTTACGGCTCGTTTGTGTTTCCTGCGGCAACCGAGTGATGCAGAAGTTTGATGAACACTTTGTCCCGAAAAGAAACGTCATCCACGATCGCACCTGTTTTCATAAGCGGAACCAAAGGGCCGGTGAGACAGTTGAAGCTTTCGTGCGGAGCCTGTACGAGCTCGCGCAGCACTGCGAGTTCGGTGGGGGGAAAGACGATAAGATCCCAGAACGGATCGTCATCGGGATAATGGACAAAGATGTTTCGCAAAAACTCCAGCTAGAGGCGGACCTGACTCTGGAGAGAGCCATCCAGCTTGCACGGCAAAGTGAACAAGTGAAACAACAAAGTGCAGAGCGCGTGGAAACAACAGTGAATGAGGTGAGACGGAAACAGTATAATATTACAAGGAGGAGCTATGATAAACCACGGCAGGGACAAGGACAGAAATACAACGAGAAGAAACTGAACTGTCAGAGATGCAAAAGGATGCATGATAAAAAGGAAAGCTGTCCAGCCCGTAACAAAAGGTGCAGAAAGTGCAATAAAATCGGACATTTCGATTTTCATCATCCAAGATGCTGAAAGAAGTCAGAGCAGAGGCCGTTATGGATTCAAATGAGGATTCATTTTTTATTGGAGAACTATTCCTGAGAGCAACCACAAAGTCAAAGCCAAACATCATTGAGGAGTCAAACCCCGATACTGACTGGGATGTAGAGCTACTTGTGAATGGCAGTCCAGTGGATTTTAAAATCGACACAGGTGCGGATACCACCGTTATGACTGAAGAGGCTTTCAGCAAACTACGTCAAAAACCAAAACTGAACAAGTCCAGGCCAACAGTGTACAGCCCAGGTGGGAAAGTCCGATGCATGGGTAAGTTCCTTGCCACCACTACATACAAAGGTCAGAAATACCAATACTGGATTACAGTTGTAAAAGGACAGTATGTTAGTAACTTGTTGGGCAAGGCAGTGGCAAAGCACATGGGGCTGGTAGCAAGAGTCAATGCTATCACTAGTGACTTAACAAGTGATGTGTTTGGGGAAATAGGACTACTGAACTGTGAGCCTGTAAAGATCAAGCTGACTGAGGAAGTAGTCCTGTATAGCGTCAACACGTCACGCAGAGTTCAGTTTCCGCTCCTTCCAAAAGTAGAGAAAGAGCTAAAGCGTATGCTGAGCCTCAAAATCATTGAGGAAGTTACAGAGCCGACAGACTGGTGTGCCCCAATGGTGCCCGCTCCAAAACGCAACAAGGACGAGGTCAGAGTGTGTGTGGATTTGAAATGCTTGAACAAGGGACCTAAGCTTGAACAACACAATTTTTTCTCCACTCTGGATGCCTCACCTAAGCTGGCAGAAGCCAAGGTTTTCTCCACTCTGGATGCCTCTAGCGGGTTCTGGCAAATTCCATTGGACCCCAGCTGCCAAAAATTGACAACCTTCATTACCCCAATGGGCCGATTTTGCTTTAAACGTCTACCATTTGGCATTACATCAGCGCCTGAGATTTTCCAGCGACTGATGACCGACCTGCTCAAAGGCCTAGAAGGGACTGTCGTTGTAATGGATGATATCCTGGTTTATGGATCTACAAAAGAGGAACACGACCACCATCTCGACGCGGTGTTGCGGACGGTTAAGGCGTCCGGTCTCAAGCTCAACAGGGCCAAGTGTCACTTTCGAAAGACTGAACTGCAGTTCTTTGGACACATCATTAGCGCGGATGGTGTGAAGCCTGATGAAAGCAAAGTGGAGGCTATCGCTCAGATGTCCAGCCCCTCCAACGTGGAGCAGCTGCGGCAGGTGCTTGGACTGGTTAACTATGTTGGAAAATTCCTGCCAGACCTGTCTTCGGTGTTGCATCCACTCACTAACCTGCTCAAGAGAGAGACTTCGTGGGTTTGGGGTGAGCCTCAGGAGCAAGCATTTAACAAAGCAAAAGCAATGCTCATGGCTGCACCAGCTCTTAGTTATTACGACGCCAACAAACCAACAGTGGTCAGTGCCGACCCCAGCAGTTATGGCCTTGGTGCTGCCCTGTTGCAAGACCATGATGGAGAGTTGCGGCCCGTTGCCTTTTGCTCGCGCACACTCCCTGATGCGGAGAAGAGGTATTCGCAGATCGAAAAGGAGTGTCTGGCATCTGTCTGGGCTTGTGAACGTTTCGCCCGCTACATCCAAGGTATGGGCCGAGTCCGTTTACAAACTGACCACAAGCCACTGGTGCCACTGATCAACTCATACGATCTGGACAAAACGCCACTATGATGCCAGAGACTGCTTATGCGCCTCATGCGATTCAATGTCACTGCTGAACATGTTCCCGGTAAGCAGCTAGTAGTTGCAGATACACTCTCCAGACATCCACTGAAAGACAGTTACGTGCCTGAAACAGAAACGCAAGTAAAGGCATATGTGAACACTATGGTGGCTAGCAAACCAATCAAGTCATCCAAGCTCGAGGAAATTCGCAAAGTCACACAAAGCGATGCCGAACTTCAAAAAGTAATCACATTCATCCGAAAAGGGTGGCCTCGCAAAATGACGGAGGGCTCACCACTGCGTGGATACTATGCAGCCAGAAGTCACTTATCAGAGTCGGACAGTCTGGTCCTATATCACGACCGCATAGTAGTTCCAGCAGTACTCAGAGCTGGGGTCCTGGACCAACTGCACGAAGGTCACCAGGGCCTCACCAAATGTCGGGGGTGAGCCAAGTTGACAGTTTGGTGGCCAAACATCGGAGCTCAGATCACAAACAAAGTGAAATTATGTGATTTTTGCAGAGAGTACAAACCTACACAAAGACGTGAACCACTGGTAACCACCTGCCCAGTGGCCCATGGCAAAGGATTGCCGTTGACCTGTTTGAGTTAGAGGGTAAGACTTTTCTTGTCGCTGTCGATTATTTCTCTAGAGACATTGAGATTGCTTCCCTCACCACCATTACCAGCAAGCAGGTTATTAACAAGCTCAAGCACATTTTTGTGAGATGGGGCATCCCGCTAGAACTGGTCAGTGACAACGGGACACAGTTCACATCAGCCGAGTTCCAAGATTTCAAACAGAGGTATGGTTTCACTCACATTACATCCAGCCCACATTATCCACAGTCGAACGGAGCTGCCGAAAGGGCTGTTCGGACTGCCAAGTACATCCTCAAACACCCGGACCCCTGCTTAGCCCTTATGGGTTATCGCTCTACACCAATCGCAGCAACAGGTGAAAGCCCAGCACAGCTCATGACTGGTAGACAAATCCGTACTACTGTTCCTGTTCTAGAAAAGACATTGCTGCCACGTCCATTCGACCCGGATCAAGTCTATATGAAGGACGCAACAGCAAAAGGTTCATACAAATTCTACTACAACCGCAGGCATTCGGCATGCGCGCTCCCTGAACTTCACCCTGGTCAAACTGTTAGAGTGAAGCTCGATGGGGAGAAGGGATGGACAACACCTGCCAGGGTCATCAGTAAGTCCAAGGAGCCGAGATCCTACCTCGTGGAGATGGCCAACGGAAACGTGACTCGTCGGAACAGGCGTCACCTCCAGACTGTTCCTGAGACCGAACCTCCTGCGGAACAGCAATGTGCTCAGCCTACAGTGTCTCAGCAGGACAGCAGTTCCCTACCGACAGACGTGACTGTGCCGCCAGAATCACCAGTGAGCCAGCTACCAGCAGGCCCTTCCCCATGGTCTCCCCTTCCGCCATCTACTCCTGTGAGAAGAACTATCAGGGGCCGTGAGATAAAGGTGCCTGTTAGGTTTCAAGACTGATGATGTTCAAAAGGGCAGAATAATCCCTTTCAGGACTGAAGGCAGTCTACCCCTGTGATGTCCTGCACCGTTCTGAGACTATTGCTATTTTTTTTTTTATAAAAAAAAAATTTTATTTGATAACAAAGTTGTTGCATTTATTTTTGTTATATTATTTAAGAAAATTTTGATTTAATTAATATTGCAAAATGCAGATGTTTGGGATCTTGTTATTGCTAACTTCTAAAAGGGGAAGATGTTGAGAGATTGTCTTTTGTCCATGTTAAGTTACCGTAGTTTGGGTATGCTAACCACTAGAGGGCACTGTATGATTATTATTGATGGAGTCCAACGGATGGCTTAGGCTGCTCTGTGTTGTAGTAAAATAAAAACGCTCTTGAATAAAGAGAACGAGCCGTGTCTTACCTGATAACATGACAGGAACCCCGGTCGAACACGTTTGAGCAGTGAGCGCGCGATTGTTTGAAGATTCTGGCTGATGATGCACGGTGTGGATTTGGAAAGCTGCATGTAATGGTGAGTGTGTTAACTTCTATATCTTTATCTCTTTGGGAAAACTGGGCCCGGTTCCCCAAAACGTTCTTATCGCTAAGTAGTTCTTAACCTATTCCTTAACCTCTCTCTTAACGTTATGGCACGATTCCCGACACGTTTGTAAGCTAAGTATATCTTCTGTAAGTCACACTTTCGTAAGGTTGGTCTGGACCATTCGTAAGCTCTCTCTTAGCATTGTTTGAGCTCAAGACGCTAGTCACCGCCACTGTGCAGCAGTCTTTAGAAATCAGTGCAGCGCAGTACAAGTCAAACTATGGTATGTTGACAATGTTGTGGCTCAACAATGATTTTATGTTATGGACATTTTAAGACTAATAATAAAATATGTTCGTGGATACAGCCCTTTTTTGAAGTTGACTTTATTTGGTATCAGAACTAATATGGTGGTAATTAGCCTAGCCTATTTCGTAATGTCATTAAAGCCTTTAAATTGGCAATCATTTTTTGATAATTAAAATCTGGCAAACAATTTGGCTCTAAATGGCTAAGATCTATAAATGGGTAAGCATGGTGGGTGTCCAGTAAGCGACCAACTATGGCAGCGATCCAACATGTCCTTGTTATGAATCAAAGACGGCGCCGGCCGCGGAGCCGTTTAGTCCATGTAAATTTTTTTATTCGACAAAACTTAAGCCCTTTTGACATTTTTCCTGATGTCCTGCCAGGACCTTGGTGTGCCTGATCCGGAGGCAGCCATCTTCCTTGCTATGTCGCTCCATAGCTCCTTTTTGTTGCTGTTGCACAAGTTATTCCAAAAGCTGGAAAACAGTGTCACCTTGTGCAAGCTCACCTCGTCCAGCTAAACTTCAAGTTCCTCTGACGAGAAGCTTGGTGCCCCTTTTTTTTTACGTTGCTTCCCCACCATATTCTGTATCTAACTCTCTCTCTGTTCATTGTAGATAGGTTGCTTTTTATTGAAAACATTAACCAATGGCAATCAATACCGCATTAAACAGAAGTAACCTCAGCTGCCAAATGATCAATTCTGATTGTAAAGTACCTTACCATTAATATAAAAGTGTATTACATATTTTTTAGAAGTCGTTAAACCCATGTCAAGAAGCGGCACAAGTGACACAACGGGATAAGGAGGGTCACAACATATCGTGTGAACATAGGCCTATTACTGACAATTTGATAATTAATAGTCTATATTTTACGGATAACTTAAACTGTTAAAATAAATGTTACTGGAATAATTTGAGGAATGTTTCGTTTGCATAGAACGTGTTGTCGTTCTTTACGCCGTTATGCACCTTGTGAAGTGAAAAATCGATTCCTGAGCAATCGATGCCAACTAATTCAGCACCTTCACTTGGGACAGCGCCTTTGTAACGTCGAACGTAATAGGCAGCGTGTTAAGAAGCTTCCTAAGGGACACTTCGGGGAACACACTTAGGAACATAAACAACTTTGGTAAGATATATCTTTCGAGTCTTCTTAGCGCGCTAAGAGTGAGCGTTATCGGGGAACCGGGCCCTGATTATCCAAAAGAATAATTATAGTAATTAAAGCTAAAGTAGTCTTAATGTGCCGATCGACGGTTGTCCCAACGATATAAAGTTGATTCGACGGTAGACATTTGTGAGAGATTCAGCCTCGGAAATCTTCAATAGTTCTTTAACGATTTAGCACAATGACAAGAAACATGCTGTGTTCTAATTGTAGAAGAGAACACACAATGTGTTTTATTTGTTTTAATCTGCCATAATGTAACCGATAGAGCTTATAATGTAAAAGTGCAGGATAGGGACCGTCTGCAAAGTGCAAAACGAAGAGCAAGAGGCACAATTATTCCATTTAAAAGCTTCACTTGTGAAATGTATACAAAATTATTATCAAATATACGTGTGTCTTATTACTGGATCATAAAAGAACATTTAGACGTTGGTTTTATTCACAGAACTATAGCACAACAAAAGTTATTGAAATGGAACAATTGAGAAAAAACTTGCAAAGCATTACAAAGCTTGTGCAGTTTACCGCCCCCTAGAGGAAGATTTTGAGCACTTGTTTTGACCAAGTTTGACATTCAGAAGTTTAAATAAATGAATTTAGAATGCACACAGCTTGATATGTAAACTTAAATGGGTGTGTCTTGTTACTTGTTCAAAGAACAATATTTACATCCGTCTTTTACTATCATATGTAAGTCAGGATGAACGTTATAGAATTGAATTTGAATCTATGAACTCATTCATTTTCAAAACATACAGTATTCCATCTCAACTTCAAAGGTTGTGTCTTGTTACTGGTTCATAAATGAACATTTAAATGTTGGTTTTATTCACAAAACTATAAGGCAGCACATGGTATTGAAATGTCAACAAATACATCAATCAACGTAAAGTAAATATGCTCTTATGTCTTAACTTCAAAAGGTGTGTCTTGTTACTGGTTTCTAGAACAACATTTTGATGGTGCTTTTAGCCACAAAACTATAATAGAACACATACTTTTGAAAATTAAACAAATAATGGATTAGTTTAAAAATAAATAAAATTTTCTATCTCAGCTTCAAAGGCTGTGTCTTGTTATAGATTTCTTAAAGAACATTTTCTAGTAGCTTTTATTTTCAAAAGCTATGCAGAAGTCACAATACTGACGTTCAAGAATAGATTGCAAAGCCTTCCAAAGAGTCACCAGTATTACTGCCCATAGAGGAAGATACTGCAGTTATTTTGACTAAGTTTTAATTTTAAACCTTCAATAAATTCATTTAAAATGCATACAGTTTTCTATCTCAACTTCAAAAGGTGTGTCTTGTTACCTGGGCCTAAAAGAGCATTTCCGTGCAGGTTTTACTCTCATTAGTAATTCAGCATACATGCTATTGAATTAAATTCAAAACTGTTAATAAATTAATTTAAAATGCATGCCGTTTTATTTCTCAAATCCGAAGTGTGTGTGTTGTTATTGGTTCCTAGAAGAACATTTTGATGGTGGTTTTAGCCACAGAACTATAGAACACATACTATTGAAAATGAAACCAATACATGATTTAGTTTAAAATGAATACAATCTTATATCTCAGCTACAAAGGCTGTGTCCTGTTACAGATTTAATAAAGGATATTTTGCAGTAGTTTTCATTGTCAAAATCGATGCCGAAGTCATGCTATTGACATTCAAAAATCGCTTGCGCAGCCTTCCAAATCTCCAGTGTTACTGCCCCCTAGAGGAATGTGCTGCAGTTGTTCTGAACGAGTATGACATTCAAAGTTATAAATTATTTTAAAATCAATAAAGTCTTCTATTTCAACTTCAAAAGGTGTGTCTTGTTTCTGATTTCTAAATGAACATTTAAATTAACATTTAAATAAATGAACAATAAATTAAATAAAAAATATTAATCGTTTTATCATTTTCATGTACTTTGTAGACGGTCCCTAGGTGGCCACTGCTAGAGTCTTTATGTGTTGCAGTCTGTTTTTATACAGTCTATGGTTGCAACAAATCGAGGAGGATTAAAACAAATAAACTACGATGTGTGTTCAGTGCTTTTCATATAAGCCTTTTTTTTATACAATTATACTCATCCACTAAGAATTTATTGATTTTATTTTTTGACTGAATATCTGTCTAATATCCAACGCCAAACGTCGAACCAACTTTATATCGGTGGTTTTCCCCTGTTGGTTCACAGTTTAGCTATAATGCTTATATTTAAATCTGTATTTCTTTTGGTTCACAGTTAAGTTGAGTTCAGCAAGTGTGTTTGCATGTTCATTTTAGCTGTAACGTTAGCATATCATTACCCTTATCTTCAGTATTTTAACATCAGCATGTGTGCATCAATTAGCTTTTTGTTAAAGATAAGTTAGCTTGTCTTTTTGATATATTATCGAGTCTAGTGTTATAAATAATAACTTCAACTGAGTTGTTGAGCTTAAAGGGTTATGTGTACATGCTAAAAGTTAATGCTGAAAGTTTCAGTTAGTCTTGAAATGTAACACTTTTTTCTCTGTTTTAGGTGTTCAGGGAGTTCTAATTAAAGTTACAGGATTGTAGGCAAGAATCTCAAGCATGAAACCATTGACCAACATAGTCTTAGTCTAACTGAGATATTTCAGTCTAGGAGAGAGAAAGTTGGGCAGCTGTTGACAGCTTTCACAACAAATCATGGTTGGTCCATATCCGTTATAGACTTGCATTGCATAGTTTTTAGAAAAAAACATGAAGTGAAGTGACGTTACATACAGCCAAGTATGGTGAATACTCAGAATTGGTGCTCTGCATTTAACCCATCCAAAGTGCACACACACAGCAGTGAACACACACACACCGTGATCACACACCCGGAGCAGTGGGTAGCCATTTATGCTGCAGTGCCCTGGGAGCAGTTGGGGGTTCAGTGCCTTGCTTAAGGGCACCTTAGTCGTGGTATTGCCGACCCGAGAGTCGAACTCAAACTCTCTAACCATTAGGCCACAACTGTGCTTGATTGGTTCTGCTTTCTTGCGATAATTTCTTTAATTTTATTCATCAGTGATTCATTTTACTCCCTAACAGACTAAAGAGCCAACTGATACTGGGTCTCTGGTGCTCAGAGGACTTTCTGTCATCCATGGCCACAAACTTACAGATTTCTACAAAGTATGCTTTGTAAGCAACCTCTGTTTTCTCTCAGAATATCTAAAAGAACATTAAAACATAACCATTTCACCATTAATTGATAGTTCTTGTGTTTTGTAAAACCTCTGAGAATAAAGCCTAAACCATTAACTTATTACAATAGCTCTTTTAACCTCTTTGGGTGATCTGTTTGCTTAAAGGGTTAGTTCATCCAACATTTGCTCACCCTCATGTCGTTACAAACCCTTTGGACTCAAGTTTTTAAGAGTTAATTTTTGAAATACAATTTTAAGTATAGTTCACCCAAAAAGACCTCAGTGTATGGTCAGGAGTATCCACAGGTATTAATTTTGTTTTGCCTGTGCATGTTTTTTTTAACTATCAAAAATTGTTTCCATTGACTGTTTTATATCAATCACCAAGGACCACAGTTTCAGCTAATAATCTTTTAAAGTTCTACTGAAGAAAAACTCAGCTACACTTTGGATGGCCTGAAGATGTGTAAATTACCAGCAGATTTTCATTTTTGTGTAAACTGTTTTTAATGGAACATCATAAGTTTCTGTTCCTACATTTAAAGTCCAAGTTACCAAAATTTAAATCACTGTGAAGACAGAACTCCAGCAGTCGTAACAAATTGCTTAACATTATTGATGATTATGTAATGAAAAATTTCATGATTGCGCTCTTATGTTGTTAGGATTCTGTTGACATTGGAATCCTCCTCATTGAGCAAGAAAGCTCTCATCTTCTCTCCATCTCAATCCAGCCTCATTGAAGATCATCATTGAAGGAGAAGTTGTGACTGACAATATTGACGACTTGCCAAAAGCTATGTGCATTCTGTATGGACTTGCATACACACTGCATCTCACTTGCCCCACTTACCACCGCTCGTCTCCTCACTTGCTCTCCCTTCGTAGACCTCGCTGAACCACGCCTCCCCCGCCACATGCATATCCAGGCATTCACAAGGGATATAGTATATGTTGTTGAATACTGTGTGTTCATGTTTTTTCTATAAACTAGATACAATTGTTAGTAAGCGCTTTCAAAGCTTATTTTTACTTGTCCTGTGGCTGACAAGTTTAATGCATTGTCATGTTACCATTTCTTTGGTAAACAATAAAAAAAAAACATTTGTGCATTGAAATCTGTTATTCTTTTTTTTCCAATTTATTTGAAAAAAATGTTTCATAGAATAAATCTCAATCTATGTCTAATTACATTGACATTACATAAATATAACATTTATCATTACCTAAAAACATTTGTTAATGTTATTTGTTAATATATATATTTTTGTAGTTGTAACTTACAATAGTTATTTTATTGCTGCATAAACTTAAGGTTCTATGTTAATTCAACTAAACGCAAATTTCTAGTAAAGTCAACTTTTTCGGGCTAAGAGTGTACAAGCAGGGCATCGCTGAAAATGAGTGTGCAAGTTTGTTTACAGAATGCTGTTGTCACTGCTGCAAACTCCCATATATACAAATAATTATTCAAAAAGTATAATTTCCCAGCAGCCAGTGGGCCCCTCCCAAGTGTAGGCCCCTGGGCCCTCAGCCCCTTACAGCCCGTGCATTAATGAGCCCCTGGACACACACTTCAGTTTGGCAACCAAAATGAGCCAAAACAGTAATAAAAACTTCTATGGGCTATTCAGAAGTGTGTGTGAGATACTGAACCAACTTGTTGTGCGGGTTTGGAGAATCATTATTTCACACAGTGTGAGTATGTGTGAGCACAGTCTGGTGTTTGCTAGATTCACAGGCGAGCTGGGATCAGCTCAATATTTTACACAAACCTCGACATTCACTCAATGAGTGTGTGAAGTGAATGAACGTAAACTTTATGAATGAAAAGAGCGAAAATCAAACACCGTACAGATACAAATACTGATACAAACACTGGCTTCGCTGCACACCCCTAATATTAATTGTATACAACAGTGCATAGCAACACGGTGTTTCGTTCCTTGAATGAATCCGATTTTGAACGAATCGAGTGAGCGAGGGATTCAACAGTCCATTCAGATGTTTCGTTTCTAATTAAATCAGCCGTTTTGAACGAATAGTTTGATTTGAATTATGCAATAAATCATTTATTAAAAAATGGACTTGCTGCCACCTACTGGCGGTTTTATTGTCATCATTATTTATCCATGATATTCCTAAACCAGACAAGGTGCCTGCACTTCCAGCACAAAAACACATTTAGCAAAATATTGACCAAAATTCATCCATTTCAGGCACCAGAAGGAAAACGAAACAAATGTGGAACAAATATTGAAATCATTATGTAAAATTCTAGAAAGCCGTAAAATGTTCTAAAGAAATTTTGGACTTAATAATTTTTCCAGAATTGCACTCAGGAACATTGTTACAGACTAATTTCTCTTAAATTTCTTAACTAAAGATATTTGTGAATTTAGCCCCTAGTTCTCATCTTTATTATTTCTCTCTCTCTTCCCCATTTTTATATATTTTTTTTAATAAATATGTTGACATGACATGGAAACATTTAAAAGTTGTTCCTTTAAGACGTTGCAGTATGCCACTTTCCTTCTTTTTGTGTGGTTATAGGCGACGAAATAAATGTGAAATGAGAATGACTGTACACACGTATTAATGAACGGAATTAGTCCTGCTCTCTAACCAGCGGCTCCTGACCCTAATTTACCGTGAAACACTCCTCAGAAAACTGCACGAGCGTGAATGTCCAAAGTGCGGTCTGGAGTCTCGGTCACTGTGTTCTTTTATCTGTGAGGCTTTTCATTTGCGGAGCATTTCTGACAGCAATTCTTTATACACGCGATTCAATGAAATATCGTGCATTTGTCTCGTTTAGAGGAAAAAGATCAATGATTGCGACTGGACCGAGCTATTTCTTTTCCATTAGAGGTTACATTTAAAATCCTGTTTTATTTTGGTAAGATTTAGAAGCGGAGCTTTTAATTTGAATGAAAAGCGAGTCAAAAACAGAAAAAAAAGAATAAACTCTGAATATCAGATGACAGAGAGATATGTTTCTTTTATTTCTTAATAAAGGTTTATTATATTTGTTTAATCTAAAGCTAATCACATTCATATATTTTCTCAGACCTAGCTACTAATAATGGCTTAAAAAGATTGATATTGTGCTGTATATTTACTTTAAAATAAATATATAATTATATAATATAACATGTATTTTATAAAATATATAATATAGCTCTCTCTACTGCACAGTGAATCTTTTATTTACAGAGGTAGCAAGAAAACACACACACTGTAGCCCGTCTTTGATTGGCTACATTATAAAACGCTACAAAAACAGAGCGCAACCACACAGATACGAACCGGAGAGGCTGCAAATAGGCCTATCCTTTATTACAGTTGCCACTGAATGTTATTGTCATTGCTTGACAGAATATTGTCAGTTGCTTGAGTCGTGCTGAATGCGTGAGGGTTGGCCGCCTGTAATTATTATACATTCGTACCCGCGCCTTAATATGGATATGTATACTTTCCTCACAACAACTATAACAACAAGCAAAACCCTCACAGGTAGGCTATGAATTCACTCGAAATCTCCAACTCCTAAAATGCTTGCGTTTTCTCATGAGATCTGGTTAAAGGTTTCAAGGTTAAATCTGTTTCCCCTCAGAAAATCATACTCAGCATGCTGGCCTATACAAATTTTTATAGACATTTTTTATAGGTGTATTTGATATTTTTCCTACCTTTCTGACATCATTATTTCAAATGTACATCTTACTCTGGTTTGAAAGTTAAAAGTTTATAATTTGGATCTGTTGGTTTTGTTTTCATATAAAAACATATGTACTGACATTCTGAGGCTACTTACAACTTTATTATTTTAGAAGAAAGATGCTATAGAAAGAGTTTTCACTTAGAAATTAGTACATTTCACAGTTACAAAGTAAAATATTTTGAAAAATGTTGAACTGCAACATTACCTGCAATCATAATGTTCTCAAAATAATTTGTGCTTGTTGCTGCTACTGTTATTGATGCATACTGTATTTGTCTTTACATATCTAATCCCATAACGACCTGCAACCACCTCCTCCTGCTTAAAGTTTTCATCCAGCTGGGGGCCATGGATTTCATGAAAACCGTAACAGAATCTGGGTATCTATTCTTGTTTTCTGTCATTCATAAAACACTTTAATGGTATTGCAACTGTAAGTGCTAGACTACATCTTGCCTTGTTTTAATGAGTGACTTTTTTTTTTCTTTTTATTTTGCTCAGCACCTCTCACCATGTCATTTTCGTCAAACCAAAGTAAGTATAGCAGCAGAAGTACAAGTGGCCTTATGGGGTCACATTAGTGCTTTTATTTTTTTAAATAAAATTTATATTTTTTTGCCTCTCTCTCTCGTTCTCTCTCTCTCTCTGTGTGTGTGTGTGTGTGTGTGTGTTTTACACAGACTTGGACCAATTCTCAATACAAATCGTTCATCGTGTTTCAGTAATGGTACATTTGCAAGACCTATATCAGAAGAACTGCTGAAGGACATTATGAAATGCAGAGCAAAGGAACACAGCAACATACACTTGGATATATATATATATATATATATATATATATATATATCTAGTCAAACAGGATGTATTATTATTATCACTACGTTGTTTTCATGAAATTATCATTATCTCTTTAGACCTACCTTCATTTTTGTGATATTCACATGCATTTTGTTTGTTATTGTAGATGTTTTAATTTATTTTTCTCAGGATGGAGGACAGACTTATTATTGCACCAGCCACCTCTCCTCTCCAATATCCAATCACAGGTTTCACAGTATCTCCAATGCAAAAATCTCTAATACCAGGTATGTATTTATGATACGTAATGTTGCTTAAAATGGAATCCTCTCCTTTCAAATAATTAGATTTTTCTTGCTTTCAAATTGTTTAAAGGATTTGTTCTGGTTTCAACTTTTACAGGCTTGGTGTGTGGCAAGGGCATCGATTGAAGCCTAAATCCTTGTTGGAAATTTCTTTAGCATGCAGAAACACTTCATTTGCATTGTGCACTGCCCAGATGTGGCAGCATTCTTTTAATTATTATTTTATTAAATTATTATATTATATTATATATATATATATATATATATATATAATATATATATATGAAAGCAGTTAGAACCCCAGAGATTAGTTTATTTGACTAACAATGGATATCAGTCTACATCAGTTGTTCTCAAACCGCAGCCCGAATGCAGAATTCAAATGCGGCCCACTATGCTGAACACACACACACAAAAAAAGAAAAAAAAAAAAAAAAAAAAAAAAAAACCCTTTCGGTTTTACAATTCATTTTAGTTTTTATATCAATTAAAAAATGTACTAAACAAATATAAGCTATAATGTTTTTATTTAAAATAATTTAGTTTTTCGTATATAATTTTCAGACATGAGCAGACCTGTAGCCTGTCACGCATTTGGCGAACACTTAGGAGAGCTAGCGAAGGAACACATACAAACAGTGGCAGTGCCAGCAGTGAAGGTATGAGAGTGCAGGACTTTCGGTTTGCCCTGACACTCACTTCAAGATGTTTAAACAAAAGGAAACAAACATAGTACTACATACCAATTATCCTAAATCGAAGAAATGTGGCAAAATATCTCTGGAGAGAACCTCATATTACTAAAATTCTTAAGTGCTTTCCATATTTAGATCAAATAGGCTACATGTGAACGCATTTTCTGCGCGTCAAGTCACGCTTCTGGGCGCGTCTTATAGACTATCTTACAATCGCAACTTCATTGTGTTGTTACTTCTTTCGAGCCGAATTTCACAGAATTGGTCAGCTCCCGACAGCATCAGGTGTTTTATTAATAGTGAGTAGAATTATTTATTTATTTCAATAAATGTAATCGATTAGATTTCATCATATTTAGGCTTTATTATTATAAATCCGGTTGTTTTGTATTGGTGATGTAATATTTTAATGATAATGATCAAAATTTTTGGGATTTGCAAAAAAAAAAGGTTGAGAAGCTCTGGTCTACATGTTAGTTTTTCTGAGATGATTGCTGGCTGTAAGCTGTCTGCTGAGGTCTGCAGCATCTCTGTGTCTGTATTGTTAAATAAATAATAGATGATATTCTGTTAGTGTGTCTGTATAAGATGCCAGTGGCATCTGCTAAACATGTTTGGACACTATTACACTGGTAATATTTTGTAGACAATTTGTAACCCTTTATAGCATTAAATAAATTAATATGTTTTATTTATTAATATATATTTTTAATATTCTGTTTGACTGGTCTTAAAATACCTTATAGCCTGTACTAGGTTTACATTAATAAAACTGAGAAATATTTTCAATTACAATTAAAAAGAATTCTTAATTATTATTATTATTTTTTTTTTGACAAGGGAAATTTTAAATGAATACATTTGAATACAGATAAACACAGCTGAATATTACTAATGTGATAGCACTGAACATGAACAAATTATAGCATTTGTCACTAACATTAAAAAATAACACAAAATAGATGTAATGAATGCACTACCATTTTCTTAAAATTTCTTTTTAATAGCTCTAAATAAAGTTCATCAAGGTTACAATTTTCTTCATATAAAATATTTTGTTCTTAATATAAGTTAAAATAAATAAAGGGAGAACTGAAAAACACAATTTCCTGGGAGATGTGTGTGTGTTGGTTATGGGTCTATAGGAGGATGTGGTTGTCTGACCCATTTCTTTTGATTCACACACACTCCTTACTCAATGCTACTTCAGCACATCATCTGCAGCATAACAGAGCTGCCAACTCTCACGCATTCAGCGTGAGACTCACACAATTGACACTTTTCTCACGCTCTCATGCCACACATCCATTTTTTCACAAAGTCAAAAGCACCCTCAGTTACAGCTGTAATAATAGGATTTTGGCAAAACAGATTTGTTAATATCTGTTGATTTCTTGAACACCTGTGATTGGCCACTGCGGAATTATTATTATTATTATTAATTTTTTTTTTTTACTGCACTCTGCTAATCCTCTTACTGTAACAAGATGTAAATAAGAGGTTAATTGATTATAAAGGAACTTTGTGAGATCGCGATGAACTGACTCACTTTCTAGGCAAAATATAATCTGTTCAGAATTTGAATAAGAATATTTTTCTTGCTGCTAAAGGCCATATACCCTATACAAGCAGCAAAGTTTCCGGAGTGACATATAATTCCCTCATGAAGGCGGGATTCATGTTCGAATGGGAGAAAAATATAATTTCTCAAAACAGATGTTCATGCCAACTAATAGAAAAATATTTGACTTTTTGAGTCAAAATATTTTTAAATGCGGTTGAAATTATATGACTAATTCTTGTAATATTTTCACTTTACATTGCTATTCCTGTTATTACAAAAAGTTAATAGTTTTGCAGCACTGCAACAGTTATTTTACATGATTTTTATGATAAAAACACAGTAGGCTATGACATAATTTCCAGATGTCAGACAAAACTCTGCAGAAGTGTTTTACATAAGGTGTGTATGTATATAAACCCCAACAATCCCCCGCCCGCAGGATGAATTCTCACTCCAAGTTGAACTGAAAAGTTGGCAGCCCTGAACATAATATTTAAAGTTACATTGTTATTAACAGATAAAAATAGCAAATATAATAAGGATTCTTCCACTTACAAAGTGAACTGACTTAAAAGTGATGAGCTAAAATGCTGGTAACAAGCAAAACAATTTGTATTTTACTATTTCATTATTTGTGAGTTGTTTAAATCAAGTTGTCCATTCTAGCCATATTACAATTTCAGTTCCATAACAGTTGGGACGTTTTGTGAAATGCCATAAAATCAAGAATGTTACTTAAGCTGCTCAACAGTCTATAGTCGTTATTGTCTGATTCTCTTTTTTGTGATGGGCCATGCATTTTCAATAGGAGACAGATCTGCTGGCCAGTCACATCACATTCACATGTGTCTACGAAACCACACTGTTGTAGCACATGCAGAATGAGAGCTGGCATTGTCTTGATCTAATAACCATGGACTTCCCATTAAAAATGTCATCTTGGTAGTATGTGTCTCAATCACAATATATGCCTCCACATCAATGGTACCTTCGCACATATTCCAGTCACCCATGCCGTTTGCACTGATGCACCCATTTACCATGACAGACATTTGTTTTTGCATCTGTCACTGATGAAATTCTGGGTGGTCCCATTGCTCTTTGGGATTGACAGTTTGATATCCATTTTCCTCAATAACAAGCTGAAATGTGGACTTGTCTTTTTGACTGTCTGAGATGAGCTCAGGCCCAGAAAACTTGTTGCAGTGTCTCTGCCTATTATTGATTTATTGATTTAAAAAGACTTGAATTTACTGCTCTTCTGAAATGGTTATTTTATATTGGTAAGTACATCCCACTTATTTCGGGTTTCCATAAGTGGTTCTCATTTTGCTAATTCATAAGTTTGTACAAGAGAGGCTGGATCTATACGGTAAATGATAACAGAAGCGGAGATGATGACTTTTGAGGCTACTGTATTTACTGATGACTAAGAGATGTTAGCACTTACGTAGAATGCTACGACTATTGGCTTTCATGCTTGTCTTAACTCCTATTGGTCTTTAGTACAGACCAGGTTAGATCCACAGTCAATAAACAAAAAACAATGGCTGCCAGGCATGTTAAAAAAGGACTGATATCGTTCGGATATAAGCTCATGGGTGAGGCACTCAAATATGTCGCAGTAACAAATACAGCGCAGTTATGTGATGGGTGCTGCAAGTAAATGATGTCAAAATACACTTTTTACAGAAATATGCACTTAATTTTTTTTTAGTTTTGGCCTTTGGAGCATTTATAATAAGTGTGTGTTCTGCAGCTGTGTTCATTTGGGACAGATATTAGTATCTCAGCTTGTGTGGGCTACTCTTCCCTGTTCGTTCTCACTTCACCCATTGCTTTTGTGTTTTATAAATGTGAAAAATATAGCCTAAAGGAACACAAAAATATAGCTTAAAGGAACAGCTCGCACAAAAATCTGTAGAAAATGTACTCCCCCTCAGGCCATCCAAGACGTGGCAAAATTGCTACGTGCTAAATTTCTCCAAATCTGTTTAAATAAAAACAAACAAAAAACTCATCCACATTTTCATTCTGGGGTGAACTAAAAAACAAAATAAGTGTGTACATAACATAGCTGTTTAAAAAGCCAGTTAACTATAACACTAACACTAGGTTAGGTCACCAAAAAATGTAAATCATTTACTCATCTTTGTGTTGTTACAAGCATTACATTCATTTTGCATGTTTAGCATTCATTAAAAAGTTCCTGTATAAATGTGTTCTAGCGTTACTGTTATTGCTGTGTGTAACTGTTCTTTCAGATCATCCCCCATAATGATGGACAAGAAGTGCATTTTTTTCCTGATTTTACTTGGTGGACTGAGCTTCTACTTTATACGAAGTGGCATGTTGGAAAGCACACTTGCACACTGGTATGCATAGTCCTTTCCTCATATTTATTTATTTTAGTCTGTATTGGTTTCTTGATATTTAGAAAATTCTCAAAATGATTTACACTAATCTTAGAGCACCTGTGCACTGTGGTGATTTTAGTTACAGGGTGTTTCCTCAACTATGAGCACTTATAGCCCTCTGAACTTTTGCAACAGGTCTCAATCATGTTCTGAAGTATAACACAGAACATTTTTGTTTATCTTCTTCAACTCATCAGTTCATTAGTAGAGTAGAGTTTAGTTCCAACCCTAATTAAACACACCTGAGCCAGCTAATCAAGGTCTTACTAGGCATACTAGAAACCTCCAGGCAGGTGTGTTTAGGTAAACTGGAACTAAACTCTGAAGGGCAAGTGGTGGTCTTCAGGACTGAATTTGGACACCCCTGTTATGAAGTAGTGTGAGCCCGGCTTTATGTGAACTTTCTTAAAGAAAAAGTCCAAATTTGCTGAAAACAGCTGATGAAAACAATCACAATAATCCACAAGTAATCCACACAATACACTCCATAACTTAACATCTTTTTTTTAAGTGAAAAGCTGTGCATTAAGAAACAAATCCATCAAGACATTTTATTAAACTTTTGCTTCTGGCCAAAATACCGGTCCATAATCCATAATAATGCTTCCTTTCACATCAAAATCCACCAACATGTTTAGAACTGTTTTAGACTGTTTTAAAATGAATATAGGACCCATATTTTAGCTGGAAGCAAAGTTTTGAAGTTAAAAACATTTTTCTGTTAATTGTTGAACTGGAGTGGTGTGGATTACTTGTGTATTATTGTGACGTTTTATCAGCTGTTTGAACTCTCATTCTGACGACACCCATTCACTACAGATGTTCCTGTTGAGCAAGTGAGAGAACAAACCAAAACGGATGTTCAATGGCAAACATGTAGAAAATTTGCAGATAGGCTGTTAATTCGTTAAATAATAAGCTAATAAAAGCATTTAATTCAGCACAGTGAAGCTTCTCCTCCTTTGACATCAGTTTAAAAGTACTGTACTTTTATTGATATGAAAGATAATCAAAGAAGACAAGTCACAAAGAACCACAAACAGCTTCACACACACACACAAAGACAACAGCTGACAAGCTAAACTGAAAAGAGAGGGCTATAAATACACAGGTAAGAACAAGGAAATATACACAGTACACACAGGTGGACTAAATAAGTAATTATAGAAACAAATGAGAAACCAAGGAAATAAACAAACTAGAACAGCTACAACAGAAAAATAATAAACTTCAAAACAACAGTCCTAGGAACATACATGCATTGAACACAAATGGTCAGTTTAAATCAGGGGTCGGCAAACTTTTTTCTGGAGTTCAAACTCTCCCATTACACTCCTAAACACTCTCATTCTAATCACTGAAGCTGTTTGCACTGTTTAATGAATATCTTACTTACGTAGCAGGAACATCTGCACTTTGTTGTTTCTGATGCGAGAATTCACCAGAGAGCAAAATCAGGAAGCGAGCAAAACACCAGCGTTACAGCGATGACTCATCTGAACACCTCTGATTGGCCACTTCATTGATAAGCTCGTGTGTAATTGGTTACAATGCGCACCGCTGTAAAAAACATGTGTCTCTGGCTCAGCGTCAGCCAAAGCGTGAACGCAGAATATGTTGCACTGAACGTTGTAACCACACCTGTGTGATCATATAGAATTAAAAAAAAAATTAATAGGCTGTTTTTATTTTTTTGTCTATTTTGGGAGCTGCAGTCAATATTCACTTGGCTCCAAAACCTGTCGGGCCGCTGAAAGATAGCCAGCATTTATAACAGTGATTTATTTATTGTTAAGAGCTATGAATGCAGAATGAACTGTAAGCTGTCATGATCGCACTCAATTGCGCAGCATGACTGAAGCTAAACAGACTTGATCTATGCAAAAACACAGTGCAGCATTGATCTGAAGTGCCTCATATGTGCAGTGGTCAATTCAAAGAATACTATTCTGTACCTTAACCTGCCTTGACTATTAACTAAGCAATGTGATTACATCTGCTTACTTTATTCTGTTAAACAGCTTAAGTCCTGAACAATCTAAAATCTCAAGGTAAGTATCATTTAAATTGTCCTAATTAATCTTAAGTAGATCCAGTTTAGATGCTCTGCCTAACCTGTGGTCTTTACATGTTTGTCAAGTTTGACAGAACTCCCCAGGCCAAATATTTCTTGTCAAGGCGCTGAACTCAGGAAATTTGTGCCATATGAAATGGATAACATACTAGAACGCAGAGCGAAAGAATACAAACAACATCAACTCAGGTTGAACTGGATTTTTCTTCATCTTGCCCACAGTCCAGTTAACACAACACCATGTCATGTTATCATTTGTCATGAATGTAACTTTAGATGCGCATTTGCTGAATTTTTTTTTTGATAGTCGTCATATTTTTAGAGCATTTTGACCTTTATCTGCTTATATTTGTTGTTACACCTCTCATTGAGGATTGACTTGCTCCATTATATTTTCTCTTAGCGAGGGTGCAATCAAACTTTCCAATGATCATTCTTTCATTAGACATTCTGGGAGCCATTTATACAGTTTTTCCAACATTGTGGTATTTTTCATGCCCTTTTTTTCAGGAGGAAGACAAATGCAGATATTATAATTGCCTCAGCCAACTCTCCTCTCCAATATCCAATGACAGGTTTCAGGGTAGCTCCTCTGAAGAAACGTTTGATACCAGGTAAACTTATATTCCTTGTAAACGGAGTCATGTTTAGGAGTGTTGTTTAACTGAGCGAAACCTCACCTTATATGCTGCTTAGAATATAAAAAATGTTACAAAAGTATATTTTCCTTTGATCAGTGACTTTTAAACAGTGAATTGTGTTTTTATATCATTATTTCAGGTCTTGCTCTTCAAACACAAGGGAGAGGTTTAACAACAAACAAGAGGGAGGTGTACAAGGTTAAGCAAACAATGCCATTTGTGGTATTTTTTTTTATTTTTATTTAAGGACAATTGTAGGCAAAAGCCCTAGTACACTGTAAGAAAAAATGTTTGTTTTTTTAAGTTGTAAATAAAATAATGTTTTACATGAAAATAATATTTCTCCTTTTCAAATTCAAAATTTCATGTTCATGATGTAATAACTTATGAAATTAGCAATTTCTGCATGAAAACTGTTTCTAAGCCAGTTCTTTTTCTCGGTGTATGAGGTATTCATTCACAATACATGCACTTTAAAATGCTGTTTTCACCATAAAATCCTATTTAAGTGTTAAATGCAAATTCTTAAAGCGGTGCTATTATGCTTTTTCTCTTTTGGACTCGTTTGGACTACAACGCATTTCCGGGATTTGTGATATAAAAAGATCGACGAATGGGACGAGACCTGGTTGAGCTGCACTAGAGAAGGCTATGAGTGTTATTATCACTATGTCGAAAACATGCTAGTGTTCCCAAAACAGACGAGTTTAGAGTGGTTACAATCATCGGGGTTTAAATCGCTCAAATTGATTTGATTTTGATGCATTATTTACACTGAAGCTCACAGGCTGCTATGGTAAGGGCATGACATTTCCTGACCAGGCGCCGAGTGCTGCCAATCACAACACAGACTGGCCCAGCTAACCAATCACAACACAGCATGGCCCAGCTAACCAATCACAACACAGCCTGGCCCAGCTAACCAATCACAACACAGACTGGCCAAGCTAACCAATCACAACACAGCCTGGCCCAGCTAACCAATCACAACACAGCCTGGCTCAGCTATCCAATCACAACACAGCCTGGCCCAGCTAACCAATGACAACACAGGCTGGCTCAGCTAACCAATCACAACACAGCATGGCCCAACTAACCAATCAAGCATTTCATATTTCAGAAGGCGGGCCTTCATTTGATACAGGAACTAAGCCGTTCATGCCAGACCGGGGAGAAAGATGTTGTTATAATGTAAAATATGTTAAAAATAATGTGGTTTTCGAACAACCTAGTATGAGAGCCTGTTCTAGTACACCCCCAAAACAAAATCAAGACCTTGTAAAAGAGCATAATAGGACCACTTTAAATTTACGTTCTGTTCTAGATGTGAACTCAAAGTACTTCATTTGCATTAACACAGTCATGTCTGCAGGTGTCTTTGAGTGTGAAGAGTGGAGTGCTCTCAGTGGAGGATCTTCAGGATGGAGATCAGGTGGAGGGACAGGGTCAGAGTGAACTGACCATCTCATCCAGCACCCTCACACAACTCAACGATCTGCTGTCCAGAGTGACCTACACCAGCACCATCTACCACATCAGAACATCAGACCTGGGTAAAGGCTATCTGAACAGGAAACACACTTAGGCCTACAATATGTACTAAAATGTGTTGCTCAAATACACAGTGAAAAGTCAGGATTAACACTCAAGTTACAAGATACATGCTAGCCAGTTAAGTGCCTCAATGTTTTAGAAAAGTTCAGTTATATATCTTGTACAACTAACAATATCACGCTAGCAAGAGACCAACACAGGATTGTTGGTGTGATTTTGCCTTTATAACTGTTCAATAAACAAAAACTTAATATTGTTACTTACCTTTTACAAACAATATTGCTGTCCAATGCTTTATTTTGTCTATTTTTTATCCTTTGACAAAGCCACAGCAGATTAAACCATAACTCCTCTCTGAGCAAGTTAAAGGGATACTCCATCCCAAAATGAAATTTTTGTCATTAATCACTTACCCCCACGTCGTTCCAAACCCGTAAAACCTTCATTCGTCTTCCAAACACAATTTAAGATATTTTGGATGAAAACAGGGAGGCTTGAGACTGTCCCATAGACTGCCAAATAAATAATTGTGTCAAGGTCCAGGAAAATAGGAAAAGCATCGTCAGAATAGTCCGTCTGCCATCAGTGTTTCAACCGTAACATTATGAAGCGACGAGAATACTTTTTGTACATAAAGAAAACAAAAATAACAACTTATTCAACAATTCCTCTCCTCTGTGTCTCTCCAAATCAGCATAGCGCCATTTTGACAAATCTGAGCAGTACAAGTAACCCTTTAATTAGTGGTGGGGATTCATTCCTGACTGAATCTGTGCTTTGATAGAATCGTTGAGTGAATGATTAGTTGATTCACTCACAAAGACAGACACTTTTGTCACCATCTACTGGCGTAAATTTGTGAAGAAAAGTCACTGAAAAATCCCCACCATTAATGCAGCCTGTATGTAGGCTAATAATCGCAGATGAGAGGAGTGATAACATAGCATTATGTCTAATGTTCTTTGAATTACTTTTTAATTAAGGCCGGTTTAGATAACTATAAATATTAGTTTTAATAAGCACTCTCAATTTTGTGAGAATGGAGAAGTCCTCATCACAAATGCAACAAAGACAACATGGAGGAACAATATCGTAATAGGATTATTTCTTAAAAAACAATTTTTCCAACTGATGAAAGATCAAAACACTGACATCCAATCATAACCAACTGGATCGACTTTAAAAAAACTTGAACATTTAAAGTGGCAGACACGCGCTGATAATTAAATGTTGACGCCAAAGTAGGTATCCTATTAGTAGCCAAGATCCTTCTTGATGTGAAAGAGCCTTTATGAATATATGCAAGATTTAAAAAAGTTGCATCATACATATCTAAAACTAACAATTTGTATCCAATATTTTGCCTAATCACTGTAAAAAAAAATAAAAAAAGTTTGCTTCTTATATCTTCTTTCCTTAGTTTCTTTCACTTTTGAGGATCACAAGGCCATGTTTCCAATCATGATCAGGAGACCATCAGTTCCTGTTTTGTATGACCCAGGAAAAGGTAAGACCACCACACAAATTAAAAAAAAGAAAAAAAAGAAAGAAATTGTCCTGAGTAAAACATAGTTCAAACCTGTGCACAGCTAAACCAAGGAACCTTTTTGTCTCTCAGATATCAACTCACAGGTGACCATAATAACCAAGACCTTTTTGAGGTATAAGGAGCTGAATGTCCTCATCCAGAGTATCAGGAAATTTTACCCAAAGATCAAGATCATTGTTGCGGATGACAGCCTGAATCCTGAACCTGTGTCTGGAAACAACATTGAGCACTACATCATGCCTCCTGCACAGGTAAACACGTCATCACTTTAACATGTTCAACAGGCGAAAATGAGTGCCTATTGTCAGCTCTTTATACCTCAGGCACCTACAGAGGGAACACATTGATCCGACAAAACCGGACAAACATATCTGTTGCTGTTTGCTAGTTCGGTGTAAATTGGCCTGTTCACATTAAGTGTTGATGACCTGGTAATTTATCACTGCTGATGATTATGGTAACTTCTCAGGGCTGGTTTGCGGGCAGAAATCTGGCTGTATCTCAACTCACAACTAAATACTTCCTGTGGGTTGATGACGACTTTGAGTTCTTGAATGAGACCCGGATCGAGAGTTTTGTGGAGATTATGGAAGGGCTTCCAGAGCTAGATGTTGTAAGTATGAATGGATATTCTTTTACGAACTAGTGAAAAGTCTTTTAGCAATATATACTTGTTGTAAAAGCTTGTTTTCTCTGATTAGCTTGGTGGTGAGGTTTTGGGGGACCAGTTTTTACTTTGTTCTGGAGTATGACGAGGGAGATGAGAGTGACGGCGGCTGCCTAAGACGCATTAGAGGGTTTCATCAACCACTTCCAGGTTATAATGGCTGCTTTCTAGTGGATGGCGTTGTTAATTATTTCTTGGCTAGGACTGATGCTGTACGAAGTGTTGGCTTTGATCCGTTCCTCAAAAGAGTCGCTCACACCGGTAAGTACATGTACCAAATTTTACTTCAGTAAAACATCTTCATTGATTGACTCCAAGCACATTTCATTCTTCTTATGTCCTCCCATGTCCATCCATTCTTTGTTTCCATGCCTCATCTTTGAATTATCACCACTGACTTCAGAGTTCTTCATTGATGGAGTTTGGCAAGCTGATGGTTGCTTCTTGTAAAGGCCTTTCTGTTGGTCACCAGAAACATCAGGCACAGGAGACATATGACTCTTATAGGAATCCAGGAAAACCTGAAGAAGAGCAAAAACTGGCTCACCATTTCTTTAAGAACTATCTTAACTACATCAAGTACTGATTAGTAATAATAAGTGACTATTATTGAAAACAATCAAATCTGATTATCGATTAATCACAAAACATCTGCCAGTCATGTCACCTAATGGATAATAAAAACAGCGTTGGCCTAATGGTTAGAGAGTTGGACTTGTAACCTGAAGGTCGCAGGTTTGAGTCTCAGTGCTGGCAGGAGTTGTAGGTGGTGGGAGTGAATGAACCTGGCTCTCTTCCACCCTCAATACCCATGGCTGAAGTGCCCTTGAGCAAGTAACAGAACCCCAAATTGCTATCTGGGCGCTGGAAAAAATAATTGCCCACTGCTCCTGGTGTGTGTTCACGGTGTGTGTGCACTTGGATGGGTTAAATGCAGAGCACCAATTCCGAGTATGGGTTACCATACTTGGCAAATGTCACGACTTTCACTTTCATAAGCATAACTTGCACTGTTGGCTGTTTCTGTGGCAAAATTCTGATACTGAAAGGTCGAGCGCAAATGGAAAAATGATAAGTTACATATTTCAGTTGTTTAAAGACAGTTTATCAGCCTGCTGCTAAGGCTACTTATTTTTCTGTATTTAATTGTTTAAAAGAACATTCTACTCCTAAAGTTCTGTTTTCAGTTATTAATTCTGTTGTTACTCCTCTTAACACAGTGCCTGTTGCCTCCGATGCTCTATGTGAAAGCTTCAGCTTCTCGAGACACTTCATTGATTAAATCTCTCATTTGAGACCCAAAGTCTGTTCTCTCCTTTTTGTCCTCATCCTGTTTCTTGGGATGTTTTTGAAACGATTTCCTTACAATCACTCAAAGACATCATTGCTAATATTAAACCATCTTTTTGTCCTTATGACATCATACATCCTAAATTTTTAAAACTAATTGTTGACTCTGTCATGCCAGGTTTGGTGTCTTTTTTCAGTAAGTGCCTTTTAACTGGCTCTGTTCCTGCTACTCTTAAAGTGGTTACTGTGACTCTGCTTCTCAAGAAGCTTTCACTATGTAATGCTCAGCCCAGCGGGCTGGGTTACTAAAATTTAAATGTGTTAAAAGGATGACATAAAACAGAAATACGGTTAATAGGATTGGTGTATTTACAGGTTCACAATAAAAGACTTTAAAACAACACAATATAACCAGGTAGATTCAGTCTATTAAAAGAATACCGTTTTTTTGTCCATACCCTAAAACAGTCCAAGAACCCCTGTGTGTTGTTGAGTCCCAATGTAAGTGTCCAGCACTGTATATACAATCCAATCTGAGTGAATCCAAGTGGCTGCAAGTGTCTTGAAAGGTAAGTCCAATAAAAGTAACTACACAGTCCGGGTGTGAGTGAAGGCTTTTAATGGCCTCCCTGATTGTTTAGCATGCTGCTCTTTTTAGAGGGCTCCTGCTTCCTGTCAGGTGACTGATCACCCGACATGCCAACCATACAGATTTTAAAGACATGCACACTAAAACGGATAAGAGGCATAAAATGGACCTAAGAACATGTAAACCAATTAAAACTCTATAATACATAAAATCACTGTAATAAATAGAGTGGTTAAAACATGCCCTTGTGTGACAGTGTCACAAAGGTTTTAGAAAAAAATGTGTTTGACCAACTGCAGTTCTTTCTAATCTTAATTGTATTACTGACATTTTTCAATCTGGTTTTAAATCTGCTCATAGTACTGAAACGGCCCTTTACAGAGTGTTAACCGATATACTTTTAGCTACCAACTCTGGTGATTTTGTGGTCCTGGTTCTCTTACATTTATCAGCAGCATCTAGATTAGAGTCAGACGTAGGCCTAAAATGTATGGTCCTTAAGTGGTTTCAGTCATTTTTATCCACCAGAATTTTTTTTTGTCAAACTAGGTGACTTCTCTTCCTCTGTTGCTCCTCTTACCTGTGGCCTCCCTCAAGGCTCGATATTGGCACTCTCCCTTTTTTCCCTGTACATGCTTCCACTGGGTTCCATTCTAAGAAGGCATGGGGTGTCTTTTCATTTCTACGCTGACAATACCCAGATTTATTTACCTATTAAGTGAAATGATCCTTCAGCACTTAATACCTTACTAAGGTGCTTAGACGAGGTAAAACTCTGGCTAGCTTAAAAAAATTTAACGTTAAATGAAGATAAAACAGAGGTGATTGTTTTCAGTTCTACTGATCATTCTCAGGCTACTAGTCTAGATCTGGTCAGCTTATCGGCCCTTGATCTTCTCGTGTGGGAAATCTGGGTGTCCTTCTTGATGAGTCACTAAAAATTGGACAAACATATCTCTTCTGTAATTCGTTCCAGTTTTTACCAACTCCGCTTGCTGTCTAAAGTCAAACACTTTTTAAATGCTATGACGTTAAAGATGGCTGTCCACGCTTTTATTACTTCACGATTAGTTTACTGCAACTCACTATATTGCGGTATTTCAAAGTCACAAACTACTCACCTACAACTGGTCCAAAATGCCGCTGCTAGATTTCTTCAAAATAGTTGCAAATGTGACCACATCACCCCCATACTGAGGGCCCTCAATTGGCTGCCTGTTCAATTTAGAATCGATTTTAAAGTTCTCTTACTGGTGTTTAAATCTGTACATAACCAAGCCCCTAGTTATCTCTCAGAGATGCTGCATTTTTATACTCCCACTAGAAGTTTACAATCCAGTGACCAGAATCTCCTTTTAGTTCCTCAGTACAGACTAAACTGTAGAGGAGATCAAGCTTTTTCTGTGGTTGGGCCTCGGTTATGGAACAATCTGCCGCTTGGGATTAGAGTGGCACCTTCCCGATCCATTTGTAAGTCTCTTTTAAAAACACACTTGTTTGATCTGGCCTATTAATATCCCATTCTTATTACATTGTATTGTGGTCTTGTTTATCTGTCATTCCTTTGGTTTTAAATTCATATGTTTTATTCTTTCTGTTTTATGTGTTTATGGTTTGATTTTAATGTTAAGCACTTTGGTCAGTCTTGTGGCTATTTTTAAATGTGCTTTATAAATAAAAAAAACTTGAACTTGAACTAGTTGCTTTGACAGATGCGTGTGCAGCATTTGAGACCTAAATGTCAGAAAGCATTTCCAATTTTCATAATGGCCCATCCTGACAGAAAGTGAGTGGCTTCTAAACACAGACTGCACTGAATCTGCCCCAATGGACATATGTGTGTAAAATAAATGAAACACAATAGAATACGACCACAATCATTATGACTAAAATATACATTGTGGTAAAATATTTGTTGTTGGACGGTAAAGTTTTTTTCAATTGCTAACAAGCATTTACCAATACTTAAAGTACTTTTTCTAAACTCTTAGCACAGCAACACACCTTCATCACACAATTAGGCAAATAGTTATTTTTCTGGCCAAAACTACATTTTGTTAAATAAATACAAACTCTACATTTCAAAATGCTGAATACCTATTTCTGCATATCCTAACGGTTTTAAAAACACAGCAAACTCGATTCAAAATAAAGTAATTCAGTCAAAACATTAGCACTAGTTTCTATACAACAGGAACATATAGTCAGTTATAGTGCATAGACTGTCAAAATGTTTATTGACATTACAAAAACGGCATTACTTGTTGTGGTGGCTTCCCAACCACCCAGGAAAAGATGGTAAGACGTTCTTTACTCAAAAGTTGGAAATAAAGTAATTGTCCATGCAAAAATCTGTTTCTTGCTTTGTTCATTTAATGAAAGCAATGCAGCTTACAAATAAACATGTGGATTCATGGTTCACTGGATCTAGGACAGTGGTTCCCAATCCTGGTCCTGGAGAACCCCCAACACTGCACGTTTTTGGTTTCTCTCTTATCTGACACACATATTTGAGGTCTTGGAGTCTTTACTAATGAGCTGATGAGTTGAATCAGGTGTGTCTGAATAGGGAAACATCTAAAATGTGCAGTTGGTGTATGTCATATTACATTTAAACCCTCATGGTTGTGTGTGTGGGGAGGGCAACAGGTGGCTGGGATACATTCTTACCATATCCTAGAAAGACACATTTTGGATGCAGGTCTATCCAACTGGCCTCTTTTTGTCTTAAGTTGGACTGATCTGACAAATCCACCTTTGTCAGTGTAGGTTTTGATTATTCTTCTCAACAGCCAGGATCCACGAGGAGCTACAGGATCCATGATGACAACAATGTCTCCCACTGTAAAACTTCTCTGTGGCCTTATCCATTTCTGTCTCTCTTGTAGTAATGGTAAGTATTCTATTACCCATCGTTTTACAAAAGAGACCTGACAAGTACTGTACCTGTCTCCACCTTTTTCTGATATACAAATCTCTTTCGTTAAATAGTCCAGGAGTCATGAGCGGTATAGACTTGAGGAGGACAATATGATTACAAGTCCTTCTCAAAAAATTAGCATATTGTGATAAAAGTTCATTATTTTCCATAATGTAATGATAAAAATAAACTTTCATATATTTTAGATTCATTGCACACCAACTGAAATATTTCAGGTCTTTTATTGTTATAATACTGATGATTTTGGCATACAGCTCATGACAACCCAAAATTGCTATCTCAAATAATTAGCATATTTCATCCGACCAATAAAAGAAAAGTGTTTTTAATACAAAAAAAGTCAACCTTCAAATAATTATGTTCAGTTATGCACTCAATACTTGGTCGGGAATCCTTTTGCAGAAATGACTGCTTCAATGCGGCGTGGCATGGAGGCAATCAGCCTGTGGCACTGCTGAGGTGTTATGGAGGCCCAGGATGCTTCGATAGCGGCCTTAAGCTCATCCAGAGTGTTGGGTCTTGCGTCTCTCAACTTTCTCTTCACAATATCCCACAGATTCTCTATGGGGTTCAGGTCAGGAGAGTTGGCAGGCCAATTGAGCACAGTAATACAAAATCTCCTGATAGCTTGCTGCATTGACCCTGCCCTTGATAAAACACAGTGGACCAACACCAGCAGCTGACATGGCACCCAGACCATCACTGACTGTGGGTACTTGACACTGGACTTCAGGCATTTTGGCATTTCCTTCTCCCCGTCTTCCTCCAGACTCTGGCACCTTGATTTCCGAATGACATGCAAAATTTGCTTTCATCCGAAAAAAGTACTTTGGACCACTGAGCAACAGTCCAGTGCTGCTACTCTGTAGCCCAGGTCAGGCGCTTCTGCCGCTGTTTCTGGTTCAAAAAGCACACGCCTGTGCACGGTGGCTCTGGATGTTTCTACTCCAGACTCAGTCCACTGCTTCTGCAGGTCCCCCAAGGTCTGGAATCGGTCCTTCTCCACAAGCTTCCTCAGGGTCCGGTCACCTCTTCTCGTTGTGCAGCGTTTTTTTGCCACACTTTTTCCTTCCCACAGACTTCCCACTGAGGTGCCTTGATACAGCACTCTGGGAACAGCCTATTCGTCTCAGAAATTTCTTTCTGTGTCTTACCCTCTCGCTTGAGGGTGTCAATGATGGCCTTCTGGACAGCAGTCAGGTCGGCAGTCTTACCCATGATTGCGGTTTTGAGTAATGAACCAGGCTGGGAGTTTTTAAAAAGCCTCAGGAATCTTTTGCAGGTGTTTAGAGTTAATTAGTGATTCAGATGATTAGGTTAATAGCTCGTTTAGAGAACCTTTTCATGATATGCTAATTTTTTTGAGATAGGAATTTTGGGTTTTCATGAGCTGTATGCCAAAATCATCAGTATTAAAACAAATAAAAGACCTGAAATATTTCAGTTGGTGTGCAATGAATCTAAAATATATGAAAGTTTAATTTTATCATTACATTATGGAAAATAATGAACTTTTATCACAATATGCTAATTTTTTGAGAAGGACCTGTAGGTGTAAGCGGCTCAAGATCATTCATATAATCAGAGAATTTCATGATGGGATGCCCGTTAACCCAGGTGAAAAAGAAATGTATTTAAATTGTGTTTTTTCAGACACACTTACTATAGTTGAATTACACTATACTAATTGCATATTAAATGTATTATTTTGAAACAACTTTAAGTATATTTAGTGTATTTCAAGATATGTTTAAGTTCAATTTTAATCTATTTACAATATATTTAATATATTGAAATTGTGTTAAATTGAAACCACTTTAAGTATACTTAGTGCAATTTAAGTGTATTTCTTCTTTTAATACTTCATGAACTACAGTTAGAGTATATCTGAAGCATTGTTTTAATGTACTTCAAGTACATTTCAATTGTATTTAAGCTAATTAGAAATGCATTAGCATTACACTACTAGTATATTATAAAGCTGCTTTTTTCAGTATATACACACGTACACACTTTGATATCTAGAAACCTTTAGTGTATTATATATTGTGTACATTACAAATATTCATAAAGTACAGTCAAAAAGTACAACAGCTTACGTACTTTGGTGAAAAACAAACTATACTATTAAATATATAATTACTCACTGATAATGTCGATAATGGTGGAGGCCTGTCCGGGAAGAAAATAAATTGTTGAATAAAGTCAAGAATATTTCATGAGCTAAAGAAATGTTTTACAGTAGAAAGAACCTTTTGTGCATTGAAAATGATCCATGGATGTTAAAAGTGCTTCATGGAATCACAAATGCCAGTAAAGAACCTTAATTTTTGAAAGTGTACTTATAGTGCACAGTACAATATTGAGAATTTATTAATCATTTATTTTTCAAATCAAATGTTCTCTTTAGTTCAATTCACTTTTGAGGACAATGAGGTCACGTTTTCCATCACAACCAGGAGACAAACAGCTCCTGTTCTGTATGACCCAGAAAATGGTAAAACCACAAAAACACAGGATGCTTTCATGGCACCAAATATGCTTCTTACTTAAATGTCTGTAAAGTTTCTAAAACTTGCTAGTGAAATGCACCACATTCTCTCCATTACAGTTCAGATGTCAACTCACAGGTGACCACAGTAACCAAGACATTTCTGAGGTATAAGATGCTGAATGTCCTCATCAAAAGTATCCGGATGTTTTACCCATAGATAAAGATAATTATTTTGGATGACAGCCTGAAGCCTGAACCTATTACTGGAAAAAACATTGAGAACTACATTATGCCCCCTACACAGGTAAACACTTTTTATGTTCTGGATTTGCGTTTACCAAAAGGCTCTTCTATATTAACAGTGGTGTATTGGTATTTTCTGCCCTGTATGCTGATATGTGAATGTGACTATTGATTACTTTTTCAGATTTGCTTTCTTCAGGGCTGGTTTGCAGGGAGGGTCACAAGCATATTACCTGTGGGTGGATGATGACTATGTATTTTTGAAAGGAAGCCGGACTGGGAGCTTTGCAGAGATTATGGAAGCAGTTCCAGAACGGCACATTGTAAGTTTTATTATTATTATTATTATTTATTTATTTATTATTATTATTATTATTATTATTATTATTATTATTATTATTATTATTATTTATTTATTTGTTTATTTTTTTTTTGTAAAAATGCAGTACATTTATGAAACTTACTGCTTGGGGCAAAGAGAATTCTTTCTCCTTTTGGCTCTGTTTAGCTTGGTGGTGCAGTATCAGGTGATCAGTATTACTTCAAATTTGAGTATGAAGAGGGAGATGAAGAAGAAGGCGGCTGCCTAACACATGTTAAAAAAGGGTTTCATCAGCCACTTCTAAACTTTGATGAGTGGGTCATTATGGCAAGTATTTACTAAATTTTGTCCATTGCTATTGCTCTGATTTTTTTAAACTCTGTTTCCTCCTCCTAAAGTTCAAGTCACTTTTATTTATATAGCGCTTTTATACAATACAGATAGTTCCAAAGCAGCTTCAATTTAATGAACAGAAAAATTACAGTGTTCATGTTCCACAATTATAACATACCAGCTGGAACCCCAGACTAAGAAATTTCTCTCTGTAAATTATTTATTTGACCAACAATGGATATCATACATCAGTGGTTTGCCCTGACACTCACTTCAAGATGTTTAGGCAAAAGGAAACACACATAGTACTAAACAGCAATCATCCTTAATCGAAGAAATGTGGCAAAACATCTCTGGAGAGAACCTCACATTATTAAATGTTGAGTTGTGCTACACCCATAGTTTCAATTAGCGTTGCATTCGGAGGAAAAAGCGGACGATAGAGATGTATCATCTTTAGCCGTTCTTGGCATATTTATTTTTCTAGCTGTCGACACATCAGTCTCAAGGTCAGACAGCCTTCAGTAAGAGAGAAAAGTAAATCAACTGGAACAAACATAATAACGCAAACGTGTCTTCTGTAGCTTACACTTTAGTGCCCCATTGTGGCATACACATATACATAACACAGAACAGTACAGCATTACATTAACATACAACTGAGGACATAATGAACATATTTTAACATTAAATTCTCTTCTGGGCGCGTCTTATAGACTATCTTACAATCGCAACTTCATTGTGTTGTTACTCCTTTCAAGCCGAATTTCACAGAATCGGTCAGCTCCTGACAGCATCAGGTGTTTTATTAATAGGGAGTAGAATTATTTATTTATTTCAATGAATGTAATTGATTAGAGTTCATAATATTTAGACTATATTATTATAAACCCGGTTGTTTTGTATTGGTGATGTAATATGTTAATGATACGCGGCCCGTGAGACTTGCACTTGGACCATAGTGCGGCCCAGTGGAGATGGTCCTCACTGCAGAACACAAGTTCCAGGGGGCGTGGTTGGATCCAGATCCAACTCCTCCCACCTTACATATACCTAAACCTACCCGTCTCCACCCCCTGATCCCCTAAACCCACCCACCGTCACCCCCTAAACCTACCCATCTCCACCCCCTAGAAGGGGATCCAACCACGCCCCCTGGATCTTGTGTTCTGCAGTGAGGGGCTACTGGCCCAGTGGGGAAAAAAAGGTTGAGAAGCTCTGGTCTACATGTTAGTTTTTCTGAGCTGATTGCTGGCTGTAAGCTGTCTGCTGAGGTCTGCAGCGTCTCTGTGTCTTTATTGTTAAATAAATAATAGATGATATTCTGTTAGTGTGTCTGTATAAGATGCCAGTGGCATCTGCTAAACATGTTTGGACACTATTACACTGGTAATATTTTGTAGACAATTTATAATCCTTTATAGCATTAAATGAATTAATATGTTTTATTTATTAATATATATTTTTAATATTCTGTTTGACTGGTCTTAAAATGCCTTATACCCTGTACTAGGTTTACATTAATAAAACTGAGAAGTCTTTTCAATTACAATAATTTTTTTTTTTAAATTGACAAGGGAAATTTTAAATGAATACATTTGAATACAGATAAACACAGCTGAATATGAATAACGTAATAGCGTTGAACAGTAATTAATTATAGCATTTGTCACTAACATTAAAAAATAACACAAAATAGATGTAATGAATGCACTACCATTTTCTTAAAATCTCTTTTTAATAGCTCCAAATGAAGTTCATGAAGTTTACAATTTTCCTCATATAAAATATTTTGTTCTTAATATAAGTTGAAATACATAAAGAGAGAACTGAAAAACACTTCATTTCCTGGAAGATGTGGGGGGAGGGGAGGGGGGAGGTTATGGGTCTATAGGAGGATGTGGTTGTCTGACACATTTCTGCTGATTCAGTACATGCACTCCTTACTCAATGCTACTGTACACTTCAGCACATCATCTGCAGCGCTGCCAACTCTCATGCATTCAGCGTGAGACTCACACAATTGACACTTTTCTCACGCTCTCATGCCACACATCCATTTTCTCCCGAAGTCAAAAGCACCCTCAGTTAAAGCTGTAGTAAAACAGATTTGGTAATATCTGTTGATTTCTTGAACACCTGTGATTGGCCATCGCGGAATTATTAGTATTATTTTTTTTTTATTTTTTTACTGCACTCTGCTAATCCTCTTACTGTTACAAGATGTAAATAAGAGGTTCATTGATTATAAAGGGTCTTTGTGAGATCGCGATGAACTGAAGTAAAAGACATCTTTTTAGAGATTATAAAGAGCTATTTGCCCACTTTCTAGGCAAAATATAATCTGTTTAGAATTTGAATAAGAATGTTTTTCTTGCTGCTAAAGGCCATATACCCTATACAAGCAGCAAAGTTTCCGGAGTGACATATAATTCCCTCATGAACGTGGGATTCATTTTTGAATGGGAAAAAAATAAAATTTCTCAAAACAGATGTTAATGCCGACTAATAGAAAAATATTTGACTTTTTGAGTCAAAATATTTTTAAATGCGGTTGAAATTATACGACTAATTCTTGTAATATTTTCACTTTACATTGCTATTCCTGTTATTACAAAAAGTTAATAGTTTTGCAGCACTGCAACAGTTATTTTACATGATTTTTATGATAAAAACACAGTAGACTATGACTCAAGTTGCAGCAGCAGACTGTGTTAAGTGATAACAGTTTTCCATAGTACTCCTGAACCCATATTTACCACCACAGCATGATGGTTTCTCAAACAATGCCATCTAAGGGCTCAAAGATCATACTCAGCTGAGGTTTCCTGCCTTGCCCTACACAGATTGAGCTTTCTCTGGATTCCCTGAATCTTTTCAAAATATTATTTCTACCAGAAAGACTCGGAGAAGATATTGTAACAAATCATCCATTTATTAATGACCCAGCAAGCTATATATATGATAGTATTTGGCGTAGGCCCCATCTGTAACTAGCAGTCCGAGGGTACGGATTCAGGATTTCCTGCCTGAAGATGAAGGCAGGGGCGCAGCCAACCCCCGTGAGGTTTTAGAGGGGACCATCTTGGTGGTGGTGGGGTGGTTGGAGGGGAAGAACATCCTGCGGTGGTGAGGAAGATGGAGAGAAGAAGCTTTGTTATTGGTGAGGGAGGAAACCATCTTGGTGGTGGAGGGGTGGATGGTGGTGGTGAGTGAACCGTTCAGCATCTGCAAACTCAAACAAGTGTAAGCACAGGTCCTTTATACTTCTATTATTAGAACGTGATTGGACAATTGAGAAGGTAATAAGTGACGCTAACAATTGAGTCTTCCCGACAGAACTTATGCTAAAGCTTCCATTTATGGCAGTTGGTGAAAGACCTAAATTCTTTGCAATTTTGCATGAAGAAATGTGATTTTTTAAATTTGGCACAAAGTGGTGAGCCATGATCCAGCTTTGCTGGCAAAGACAGAATGCTCCGTATAAAAACAATCATGATGCCCATGTTGACCTATTACCAGTTCATCTGCATTTTGTGGACTTTCAAAACAGTTTAACTTAGATATTCTATTACCTTTTCACTTTTGTAATGCCTCTGTCCCAACTATTGTGGAGTGTGTAGCAGCCATCAAAAATAAAAACTGAAAACATTGGAAATCTTTTAATTGTTACTTTATAATATTTTTTTATTATTATTTTTTGTATTATGTGTGAAATGCATCTAGTTTTATTATTTTATATGTCTGAAGATGACCTGGAGAGAGGAAGGTGTCAGCATGTGAAATTGAGGGAGAACAGTGGTGTAGCTTACTTTTGATCGGTGAATTGTAAATTGTGTATAGCTCTTTTTCTTTTTCATTCGCAACTCTTAGAAAAAAACTTATTAGATGATTGTTGTATTTAGTGTCCCTCCCAATGCTATCTTTTCCCATGTAAATAAAGTACATAAAACTTTTCAGTAACACAGAAGCGCGGTAGGGGTTGGGTGTCATTTTTTTTTTTTTTTTTTGGTATAGTCAGGAAAAAACACAATATCTCTTTATTCTTTCACCTTTCACAGTACAGGTAGCCAGAAAACTGGATTTAGTTAGTTGCTGTTTTGTATATAATTTTGGCTTAGCCCAACACTGAAGATTTTTGCTTAATTTAAGTCTTTCTCTAAAAGAATTGAAAAGATAGATAGATAGATAGATAGATAGATAGATAGATAGATAGATAGATAGATAGATAGATAGATAGATAGATAGATAGATAGATAGATTGTTTATTTAGCCTAACGACAATGCCGGTGGAATTTGTTTTCAGTACAGTATGTTTAAGCTCTACCTCATCATACATTACAAACAACAAATAGACAATACACTTCACAACATGTAACAATACAAGATACAGTGGGTACATGACCATGCGTAGTGTATGAGAGGAAAAACTAAACTAAAAAGAGGAATTCAGAGTCCTAATGGCTATGGGGAAAAAGCTGTTTATGAAGCATTTGGTCTTGGTAGAGAGTGACCTGTAGCGCCTCCCCGAGGGAAGGAGCTGAAAAAGGTGATTCGCTGGATGTGAGGGGTCAGAGATGATTTTCTTTGCCCGCTTTACAATCCGATATGTATAGAGGGAATCGACTGAAGGCAGTGATTTCCCTATGATCTTAGATGCTTTGTTGACAATCTGCTATAGTTTTTTCTTTGTTTGGCTGTCTGTGCTACCATACCATACTGTTATTGATGATGTAATGATGGACTTGATGATAGTGGAATAGAACAGAACAAGGAGCTGATGTCTGATCCGGTATTTTTTAAGCTGTCTGAGGAAGTAAAGTCTTTGTTGAGCCTTTGCAATGATTTGATTAGTGTTAGTTGTCCACTTCAGGTTATTGCTAATGTGTGTTCCTAAGAATTTAAAGGAGTCAGTGATGGTGATTGAATTGCCATTTATTTGTATCGGTGGTTTAAGAAATGGCCTACGTCTAAAGTCAACAATGAGTTCCTGGGTTTTGGCTGTGTTGAACAAATAAAACAAGACAAATAAAAAGAAAATAACATCTGCAAGGGCTTTCTTTCAGAGCATTTATTCCTTATGCTACCTCTCTCTGACCTGGACCAAGGGATGTAACATAGAGAGGAAAAAATGTCTACAGTATTTTATGTATTGCACTGTATTTTATGTAAAATAATTTTCTATGTTTAACTGTCTTAAATTAATTTTAAATCAATTCTTAAATCATTTTCAGAGTTTTTAAATTCCTTGTTTTATTTTTGTGATTTTTTTTTCATGATTATTTTATGTAAAGCACTTTGAATTATCATTGTGTACGAAATGTAAAATAAACGAATATAAATAAACTTACCTTGCCTTGCCTACAGTATGTGTGTTCACTATTGCCCTTTCTGATTTTTAACAGACAACCATAGGAAGAAGTTAAATATGCTAATGTTGGAGTGTGGTTTTGCTTAATGTGGGTACCTTTTTAATATTTTAACAGTTTTGTCATCTTTCCTGTAGGAAGCTGAATAGAGATAAAGACATTTTTAGTATAAAAGACTCTGGGATTCGGGTGGTTCTACTCATAACTCTTTGCCCTATGTCTCTTACTCTCTGCAGATCTTTCACTCCTTCAGTTTGTAAATGCATTATGTTTACTTTAATGGGCAAGAAATGTGATACACATAAAACTCTCTACGTCTAGCTTGGAGGTGCGGTGTAAAGTGATCAGACCTGTTCTGGCCACTGGACAAGGAGAACATGATGAAACATGTTAGAAAGAGAAAGCAGCTAAGACTAGGAGGTTTTAAAAAGACTCAAATGTACTGCTCTTCTGAAACGGTTATTTTATACTGGTAAGTACATCTCACTTTTGTTGGGTTTCCACATGTGGTTCTCATTTTGCTAATACATAGGTTTGTACAAGAGAGGCTGGATCTATACGGTAAATGATAACAGAAGCGGAGATGATGACTAAGAGATGTTAGCACTTACGTAGAATGCTATGACTTTTGGCTTTCATGCTTGTCTTAACTCCTATTGGTCTTTAGTACAGACCAGGTTAGATCCACAGTCAATAAACAAAAAACAATGGCTGCCAGGCATGTTAAAAAAGGACTGATATCGTTCAGATATAAGCTCATGGGTGAGGCGCTCAAATATGTCGCAGTAACAAATATAGCGGAGTTATGTGATGGGTGCTGCAAGTAAATTATGTCAAAATGCATTTTTTTGCAGAAATATGCACTTAAATTTTTTCGTGTTGGCCTTTGGAGCATTTATAATAAGTGTGTGTTCTGCAGCCGTGTTCATTTGGGACATATTAGTATCTCAGCTTGTGTGGCCTACTCTTCCCTGTTCCTTCTCACTTCACCCATTGCTTTGTTGTTTATAAATGTGTAAAATATAGCCTAAAGCAACACAAAAATATAGCTTAAAGGAACAGCTCTCACAAAAATCTGCAAAAAAAATGTACTCCTCCACAGGCCATCCAAGACGTGGCAAAATTGCTACGTGCTAAATTTCTCCAAATCTGTTTAAATAAAAACAAACAAAAAACTCATACACATTTTCATTCTGGGGTGAACTATTCTTTTAAAAAACAAAATAAGTGTGTACATGACATAGCTGTTTAAAAGCCAGTTAACTATAACACTAACACTAGGTTAGGTCACCAAAAAATGTAAATCATTTACCCATCTTTGTGTTATTACAAGCATTACATTAATTTTGCATGTTTAGCATTCTTTAAAAAGTTCCTGTATAAATGTGTTCTAGCGTTACTGTTATTGCTGTGTGTAACTGTTCTTTCAGATCATCCCCCATAATGATGTGCAGGAGGTACATGCACCTTATTTTTTACTTGATTTTTCTTGGTGCTGCACTGATCATCTACTTCATACAAAGTGGCATGTTGAAAGTCAAGAAAAGCACACTTGCACACCGGTATGTACAGTCCTTTCTTCAGATTTATTTATTTTAGTCTGTATTGGTTTCTTGATATTTAGAAAAATTTCAAAATGATTTACACTAATCTTAGAGCACCTGTGCACTGTGGTGATTTTAGTAACAGGGTGTTTCTTCAACTATGAGCACTTATAGCCCTCTGAACTTTTGCAACAGGTCTCAATCATGTTCCTGAAGTATAACACTGAACATTTTTGTATGTCTTCTTCAACTCATCAGTTCATTAGTAGAGTAGAGTTTAGTCCCAACCCTAATTAAACACACCTGAGCCAGCTAATCAAGGTCTTACTAGGCATACTAGAAACCTCCAGGCAGGTGTGTTGAGGTAAATTGGAACTAAACTCTGAAGGGCAAGTGGTGGCCTTCAGGACTGAATTTGGACACCCCTGTTATGAAGTAGTGTGAGCCTGGCTTTATGAACTCTCTTAAAGAAAAAGTCCAAATTTGCTGAAAACAGCTGATGAAAACATCACAATAATCCAGAAGTAATCCACACAATACAGTCCATCACTTAACATCTGAAAGTGAAAAGCTGTGCATTAAGAAACAAATCCATCAAGACATTTTATTAAACTTTTGCTTCTGGCCAAAATACTGGTCCATAATCCATACTAATGCTTCCTATCACATCAAAATCCACCAACATGTTTAGAACTGTTTTGGACTGTTTTATAATGAATATAGGACCCATATTTTAGCTGGAAGCAAAGTTTTGAAGTTAAAAACATCTTTTCACTTCACAAGATGTTAATTGTTGAACTGGAGTGTGGATTTCTTGTGGATTATTGTGGTGTTTTTATCAGCTGTTTGAACTCTCATTCTGACAACTCCCATTCAATACAGATGTTCCTGTTGAGCAAGTGATAGAACAAACTAAAATTAATTGATTTATGCAAAAACACAGTGCAGCATTGATCTGAAGTTCCTCGTATGTGCAGTGGTCAATTCGAAGAAACACCCCTTTGTATTAACTTTTCAGTTTCTTCTATTTGTGTTACAGTATACTATTCTGTACCTTAACCTCCCTTTCTCTGACTATTAACTAAGCAATGTGATTACATCTGCTTGCTTTATTCTGTTAAACAGCTTAAGTCCTGAACAATCTAAAATCTCAAGGTAAGTATCATTTAAATTGTCCTAATTAATCTTAAGTAGATCCAGTTTAGATGCTCTGCCTAACCTGTGGTCTTTACATGTTTGTCAAGTTTGACAGAACTCCCCAGGCCAAATGTTTCTTGTCAAGGCGCTGAACTCAGGAAATTTGTGCCATATGAAATGGATAACATACTAGAACGCAGAGCAAAAGAATACAAGCAACATCAACTCAGGTTGAACTGGATTTTTCTTCATCTTGCCCACAGTCCTGTTAACACAACACCATGTCATGTTATCATTTGTCATGAGTGTAATTTTAAATGCGCATTTGCTTTTTTTTTTCTGACAGTCGTCATATTTTTAGAGCATTTTGACCTTTATCTGCTTATATTTGTTGTTAAACCTCTCATTGAGGATTGACTTGCTCCATTATATTTTCTCTTAGCGAGGGTGCAATCAAACTTTCTAATGATCATTCTTTCATTAGACATTCTGGGAGCCATTTATACAGTTTTTCAAACATTGTGGTATTTTTCATGCCCTTTTTTCAGGAGGAAGACAAATGCAGATATTATAATTGCCTCAGCCAACTCTCCTCTCCAATATCCAATTACAGGTTTCAGGGTAGCTCCTCTGAAGAAACGTTTGATACCAGGTTAACTTATATTCCTTGTAAACTGAGTCATGTTTAGGAGTGTTGTTTAACTGAGCGAAACCTCACTTTATATGCTGCTTAGAATATAAAAAATGTTACAAAAGTATATTTTCCTTAGATCAGTGACTTTGAAACAGTGAATTGTGTTTTTATATCATCATTTCAGGTCTTGCTCTTCAAACACAAGGGAGAAGTTTAACAGCAAACAAGAGGGAGGTGTACAAGGTTAAGCAAACAATGCCATTTGTGGTGTTTTTTGTTGTTGTTTTTTTTTTTTTTTTCAAGGACAATTGTAGGTAAAAGCCCTAGTACACTGTAAGACAAAAAAGGTTTTTTTTTGACGTTGTAAATAAAATACATATGTTTTACAAGAAAATATTGTTTCAAAATTTCATGTTTAATTCAGTATTACAGAAATTATGTAATAATGTATGAAATTAGCAATTTTTGCATGAAAATTGTTTCTAAGCCATTTCTTTTTTTCATTGTATGATGTATTCATTCACAATACATGCACTTTAAAATGCTATTTTCACCATAAAATCATATTTAAGTGTTAAATGAAAATTCTTACATTTACATTCTATTCTAGATGTGAACTTAAAGTACTTCATTTGCATTAACACAGTCATGTCTGCAGGTGTCTTTGAGTGTGAAGAGTGGAGTGCTCTCAGTGGAGGATCTTCTGGATGGAGATCAGGTGGAGGGACAGGGTCAGAGTGAACTGACCATCTCATCCAGCAGCCTCACACAACTCAACGATCTGCTGTCCAGAGTGACCTACACCAGCACCATCTACCACATCAGAACATCAGACCTGGGTAAAGGCTATCTGAACAGGAAACACACTTAGGCCTACAATATGTACTAAAATGTGTTGCTCAAATACACAGTGAAAAGTCAGGATTAACACTCAAGTTACAAGATACATGCTAGCCAGTTAAGTGCCTCATTTTTTTGGAAAAATTTCAGTTAAAAGTTCAGTTATATATCTTGTACAACTAGCAATATCACGCTAGCAAGAGACCAACACAGGATTGTTGGTATGATTTTGCTTTTATAACCGTTCAATAAACAAAAACTTAATATTGTTACTTACCTTTTACACACAATATGCTGTCCGATGCTTTATTTGGTCTATTTTTTATCCTCTGACAAAGCCACAGCAGATTAAACCATAACTCCTCTCTGATAATTAGTGGTGGTCAGTTTAATGGTGAAAGAGAGCGAGCTGAGATGGAAGCAGCAAATAATTTAATATTAGTCAGCTGTTTTACCATATAAATGTTTAATGATCACTATATGATGACCCAATGATACAAACTACATGATTTATTCCCTTAAATATGGCCATTTTGAGAGAGAGAGGATAAAAATTGCGTTTGTGAATTATCTGTTTGTCTCTGTTTAGTTACTTCAAGAAACACGTCGTTGCTGCTGAGTAACGTCTCAAAGCTATGTTATTATAATAAAAGGCAAGGGACAGTGTTGACAACACTTGTGCTCGCTTCTCGCTTCTGATTGAATCGGTTGAGCGAATGATTAGTTGATTTACTCATAAAGACAGATATTTTATCGCCATCTACTTGCGTAAATTTGTGTAGAAAAATCCCCACCACTAATGCAGCCTGTGTGTAGGCTAATAATCGCAGATGAGAGGAGTGATAACATAGCATTATGTCTAATGTTCTTTGAATTACTAATTAAGGCCATAACTATAAATATTAGTTTTAATAAGCACTCTCAATTTTGTGAGAATGGAGACGTCCTCATCACAAATGCAACAAATACAGCATGGAGGAACAATATGGTATTAGGATTATTTCTTAAGAAACAATTTTTCCAACTGATGAAAAATCAAAACACTGACATCCAATCACAACCAACTGGATCAACTTTAAAAAAAACTTCAACATTTAAAGCGGCAGCCGCGCGCTGATTATTAAACGTCGACGCCAAAGTAGGTATCCTATTAGTAGCCTAGATCCTTCTTGATGTGAAAGAGCCTTTATGAATATATGCAAGATTTTAAAAAGTTCATACATATCTGAAACTAACCATCTATATCCAATATTTAGCCTAATCACTGTAAAAAATAAAAATAATAAAAAGGTTTGCTTCTTATTGTTAGAAACAGTCTCTTGAATGGCATAAAATATCTTCTTTCCTTAGTTTCTTTCACTTTTGAGGATCACAAGGCCATGTTTCCAATCATGATCAGGAGACCATCAGTTCCTGTTTTGTATGACCCAGGAAAAGGTAAGACCACCACACAAATAATAATAAAAATATATATGTGATAATTGTGACATAAAATACACTTGCATAAATGTAATGTGATCATGGCTGGACTTACCATTGGGCTTGAGTGGGCTGCGGCCCACTGCAACACTTTTATAAGTGTTTTATTAGCCTTTTCCCGTTTACGTTTATTTGATTTGTTCGTTATATGCCAGTCAGAATTCATAAATTATTAGCCGCATTTCCACTGCGCACGCAAGATCTAAACGGGCCAGCCGGGGCTACAGCTTAAGCCGGGCATACACTGTGCGATTTTCGTCCGATTTTGTCCTGTCAGAAATTTTGGTCGCCCCTCGTGAGGGTATTGCACATTGAAGCACCGACTGCCCTAAACTCAGTGCTTTTTCCCCTCACTGCGCCTGCACGAAAATAAAACTTCAACTATTTAATCTTTAATAGGCTACAGCAAGAAAGAAAACGAAAAGAGGGAGATCTTTTCATAAAATTATGTTATTATCACGGGAAATGTGAACCATTGTCCATCATTTTGCAATTAGTGAAAAAGACAAACACGTTGCAAAATTCGAAATATTTAAGTTTTAAATGAAGGCGAGCCAGTGCATGCCACACAAACAATGTGCAAACTGCATGAGCGTTATGCCCGTGAAGAAGTTTTAAACTCCAGTCAATTCAGTAAGCTTCAGTAAGTGAAAGTAAAAACTGACCGAGCTGTTGGCATCTGACGCTTAACGGCACATATTCTTAGAGGAGATGAGAGACATTGGGTATTGCCTTAAAACAAGTGTCAGGGCTCTGTGTTACATTTGATAAGGATCACACCGACACAGGGAGTAACATCAACTTATCGTTTCTTTTTACTTAACTTCTCTGTCTTCAGACACCAGTAGTCGAACACATACATTGGTCAGGCATGACAGAATGCCTTCAGCACAATCAAACTCGATGCACCACCGAACACCAACTCACTGCATCACCAAACCACACCAGCGCGAGAACACAACATTTCCCACCCTCCTACAGGGTTTCAAACATGAAATGTTGACACAAAGTCCTGTAAGTGCCCTGGGCGAGAACGAATGCGGACAGGCCGTGGAGAAACAGGGGGATGAGGCTGGGCAGCCTGTGATGGGCAGGCACACATCTCAGCTGGCAGGTTGATAGGCATGTCTGGAGCCTGTGCAGGGGCTGTCGGAGGTGTCAGCTGAAGTGCTGGGGTGTCCAGCCAAGCAGGGGGTGTGGCTTGGGGGTGCAATGCCTGTTGTATGTGCCGGGGGCGGCACTTTGCGGAGACGGCTTGCGTGCCACCGTGTGCCGTCGCTGAGCAAGAAGGTGGCTGGACCTAACTGATGAGTAACTTGAAGAGGAATAGACCAATATGAAGCGAGTTTGTTGTCTCTGTGGGGCCTGCGAACCCTGACCCAATCTGCGGCCTTTATGTCAGGGACCTTAACATGTGCTGAGAAATCAAATTTCTGCTTCATCCTCCTCTGCTGGCGGGTGACAGAGGCCATGACTTTTTTTTTAGTTTGTGTTTAGCCAGGGCTGCAAAGACTCTGCTGAGGCATTCATCATGACTCTCTGGGGTGGGCCCATGGATAACCACATCATCCAGGTAAATGGCCACCCCCGGTATACCAGCCAACACCGACACCATGATTTTTTGGAAACAGCTGGGGGCAGAGCTGAGTCCGAACGGCATACGTGTGTAGCGAAACACGCCTGCATGTGTCACAAAGCCTGTGAGGTTTCTGCTGTCCGGGTGGAGAGGCACTTGTAGGTAGCCCTGTCTGAGATCCAGTTTAGAGAACACGGTTGAGCCATGAAACTGAGCAATGAGCTCTTCTGAGGTAGGCAGAGGGAACCTGTCTGGGATCACTGCCTTATTCACCGCTCGCAGGTCGACACACACCCGTAGGGCCCCTGATTTCTTCTTCGCTACCACTAAGTTTGAGACCCAGGGGGATGCATCCACTGGTTCAATAATGCCAACATCCAGCAGCTGCTTAAGCTCAGCCGAGACACCATCACGGAGAGCCAAGGGAATGCGTCAGAGTGGTTGGATGACTGGTTTAATGGAAAGGTTCAGGAGGGGTTGATGGGCAAAAGCAGTAAGGCAGCCCAAGCCGTCAAACAGGGATGGCCACTTTTCCTGCCAGGGCGTGGAGACTGTCAGGATTGCAGCTCCCTTCATGTCGACAAGAGAAAATCCCAGAGCCGAGAACAAATCCAGACCCATCAGGTTGGCCCAGCGACGGGCAACATGGAAGGTAAAGCTGGGCACCATCTTGTTGCCATACCCAACAGTCACTTGCAGGGAACCCACTAAGTCAATCTTTGAGTCGCCATATCCACAGAGTGAAGCCGAAGGTGCCGAAAGTGGCAGTGCTCCGAAAAAAGTGCTGTATGTGTGCATATTCAGTAGAGACACACTGGCAGCAGTGTCCAAAAGCAGTGGGATACACACATCATTTAGGCGCACTGAACAGGCTTTAAATGAGACTGGCCCAGAGTAGACATTGTGAATGATAGTGGGTGTTTGGTCTGGCACAGCTGGGGCAGAGCGGCAGACTGAAGCAAAATGATTGCGTTTACCACAGTAGCGGCAAATTTGGACACGGGCTGGGCAGTTCTGTGCTCTAGACAGATGAGATGAAGATCCACAGTTATCACAGGGCCTTGATGCTTGTGCTTGTGGGCGTGGCCGAGACCACTGCTGGTGCCTCAGTAGCATAACTGCAGAGGAGTCTGCTGCCGCCAATGTGTCGTTCTGGCTGGGTTGTAACGTCGATGATGGCATCGGGGAGGGGGCCGAGTAGTCCACGATTGTTTGCTGTTTGGTCAGAGCCGACGCACATGCAGCTGCACTCTCTATTCTTAATGCAATCGTGATTGCCCGAGACAGTGATAAATCATCCGGTTCTAACAGCAGAGTTTCACACACTTTTGCATCGTTGGTATGTTCAATTAACTGGTCGCGAATCATTTCGTCCTGCAACGCACCGAACTTGCATGTGCTGGCCAATCCCCGCAAGTTGGCTATGTACTGTTGCACGGACTCACCGGGAAGCTGGTGTCTTTGGCGGAACAGAAAACATCGCAAGAGAGCGCTCTGTGGGGCTGCAAAGTGTGCGGTCAGAAGTTCCATGGCTGTGTCATAATCGCTTGTGGTGCCCGACTCAAGCGCTCCCAGCACGCGCTGACCCTCAGCTCCCAAGCAATGCTGTAACAGCGCTTTTTTACGTGCTGCACTCACGTCAGTCAGCCCCACTGCCAAAATGAAAGTCTCAAAGGACTGTAACCAGCGAGAGCAGGGAATCGGAGGCTCGCCGGGTAGAGCAAGGAAAGGAGCAGGAGGTGGTAGTGCGATATCAGCCATCCTTGTCGCCAAATGTTACGTTTGATAAGGATCACACCGACACAGGGAGTAACATCAACTTATCGTATCTTTTTACTTAACTTCTCTGTCTTCAGACACCAGTAGTCGAACACATACATTGGTCAGGCATGACAGAATGCCTTCAGCACAATCAAACTCGATGCACCACCGAACACCAACTCACTGCATCACCAAACCACACCCGCGCGAGAACACAACACTCTGCCCTGGTAGCTTTGTCTGTGTTGTCTTTGTTTAATGTTTCCTTGTTTGTCTTGTGTCTTCACACATTGCTTTGTCTTTGTTTATGCCTGCCATGTGTTCCTGTGGCCCCACCTCCTTGTTTCCCTTGGTCACGCCCTCTTGTTTAGGCCTTGTCTTGACTCATTTCTGTAATTGTGCTCACCTGGTCCTCGTGTACTTTCCTCCCTTTATATTGTGCTGTTTTTCCTCTTGTGGTTGCTGGTTCATCTTGTGTCATAGAGACAGTTACTAACTTGCTGCTGTATATTCCAGTTTTGCCCTGTTACTGTGTATCCTTGTTGGAGTTTTTGCTTCTGATTTTCTAGTTTCTGATTTTGGTTTAGTTCTTTAGTAATCTTGTTTATATTTAATTGTATTATCATATTTAGTTACTTATCAGTCTTGTTTCTACTCTTGAACTGTTTATATTTTATTCTTTAAATATTTTTCAGTCTAAACTTGGATATTTCCATTTATATTTTGTCTGACTTTTTTTTCTTTAATTGTTTCTCCTGTGTAAGGGAAACAGGTCAATTTAGCTCAAAGGGAATCATTTAAGATCTTAAAGGGAATTTGAACAGAATCACTGTTTCACGGCTGATCACTGAGGTGGCCAGCAATTCATTGAATGAGCCATATAACATTAACTCTGCTATGGATATTAATATCCAAAGTATAGTGAAAACACTATTAATTAGCACAGTAACAAGATCGGCAGTTTAAGACATTTACTTGTAAGCACAAAACACAAGATACTTCTCTTTTCAATATGAATAAGGCTTTATTAGATAAATCTAAGACATATAAACTAATCTAACACATAAGCACACGTACTCACACATTCACACAAGTTGCAGGAGGATAGAAAGTTAGGAAAGAGTGGGTTTAAGAGAATGAAAATGTGAAATTCAAAGTTTACAGCAATACGTGAAATTGTCAGGGGTTGGCAAGGGAGGAACTCAGGTGCAGACAGGAAGTAACTAAACACAGGATTTATTTAAACAAAAAGGGAAAACAAAAACCCCACGGGGGGGAAACACAAGGGCTAGGGTAGACACTAAATAATTCTACAAAACACAATAAACAAGGTAAACAAAGACTCTGAACACTAACTACTAACAAACACTCACTGCTAGACAAAAGACTTCTTTGAGGGGTTTCAAGGACAAGACATCTCTGGAGGCTGACTGGTGGGAACACAGAAGTTGAACAATCCCACTGAACCGACAAAAGACAGAGCACACTAGGAGATCTAAATAGGGGAACTAATCAAGACACGACAGGTGGCACAGATAGGACAATCACGACAAGACTAGGATAACAAGGGGGGCGGGGCAAGGGAACGAGACAACACAAGCACATGGCCCAAAGATAAGGCCATGTGCTTGTACACAAAACACGGGTCTGTCATGATCCTGCCCCTAGACTAGAGAAAAGTCAGGACATGATGGCAGGACCATGACAGAACCCCTCCCTTAAGGAGCGGCTTCCAGACGCTCCCTAAGGGAACATCAAACGCGGGACATGACTGACTGGGACAGAGACAAAAAACCAACACGACATGACAAATAGTAATAAGGGCAGACATGAAAACACAACAATAGGGTTAGGGTGGCATATCAAGAAAAACAAACAGGGAAGGGGAGGAGGCGGGACCACAAAGTTCATGGGGGACAGACCAGGGTGGGTGGGTGGTGGTAGGAGTCTTAGGAGGACGGGATGAAGGCTGACAACGAGGGGTTCGGGCAGATCTGGGTGGTCTAGGGTGGGGAGTGGTCTCAGGACCATTTACAACAGAGGACATGACAGGAGAACTCACGTGACACGGGGGGGAACATCTACGGGACATGGGGAAACACCTACGGGACACGGGGAAACATCAACAGGACACATGACAACATCAGCTGGACATGGGGCAACGCTCACGGGACACGGGGCAACACCTACGGGACACGGGGAAACATCAACAGGACACATGACAACATCAGCTGGACATGGGGCAAAACGCTCAAGAAAGACACGGGGCAACGTTCACAGGACACGGGGCAAGATCAGGGGAGACAGAAACTGGGTCAGGAGTAGCACTAACTGTGGTTGGCTCGGGATCTCTGGGGACAGGGTCAGGGGACAAGACAGGACTGGCGGGGATTTCCAGGATCTGGACAAGACGGGACAAAATAATCAGACAAGGCTTTGGCGGCAATAATAACCGGCATCTCCTTACGAGACGAGACAGACTGTATCAAAGTTTCTGCTGCAGTGTCGGCCGCGGCTCTCATCCTCCGCCCTCACGACTAGCAGACTTGAAACCTGTTCTCTTATTCACTGGCTCGGGCACGCCAGCGCTCTCCGCTACTGGCTCGGGCACGCCAGCGCTCTCCGCTACTGGCTCGGGCACGCCAGCGCTCTCATCGCTACTGGCTCGGGCACGCCAGCGCTCTCCGCTACTGGCTCGGGCACGCCAGCGCTCTCTAACGCTACTGGCTCAGGCACGCTCACCGCTGCTGGCTCGGCGCACCTGCCAGCGCTCTCCGCTGCTCGCTCGGGCACGCCAGCGCTCTCTCGCTGCTCGCTCGGGCAACTGCGCAGCGCTCTCCGCTTGCTCGGTCTCGGGACACGCCAGCGCTCTCCGCTGCTCGCTCGGCACGCCAGCGCTCTCCGCTGCTCGCTCGGGCAACGCCAGCGCTCTCCGCTGCTGGCTCGGGCACGCCAGCGCTCTCCGCTGCTGGCTTGCGGGCACGCTCACCGCTGCTGGCTCGGGCACGCTCACCGCTGCTGGCTCGGGGCACGCTCACCGCTGCTGGCACGGGCACGCCAGCGCTCACCGCTGCTGGCTCGGGCACGCTCACCGCTGCTGGCTCGGGCACGCTCACCGCTGCTGGCTCGGGCACGCTCACCGCTGCTGGCTCGGGCACGCTCCACCGCTGCTGGCTCGGGCACGCTCACCGCTGCTGGCACGGGCACACCAGCGCTCTCCGCTGCTGGCACAGGAGGAGGCAGGGTCACAGGACCGGCAGGCCCCTTCTTCCTCTTCCTCCTTGGGCGCGGTGCAGAGGCCACAGCTGGGTCAGAGGCGGGTTGGGGGAGTTTGGTCTCGGGCAGGGCAGACTCGGCGACGCCGAAGACTCTGAAGCTGACTCCCACGACAACCGTATCCCTCGCTTGTTGGGGAGACTGAAGGTGAGGGAACCTGCCACAGAACTTTGGGAGGGACTTGCCTGATTCCCCAGGGTTGCCACGGCCAGGACACGACCCTCTTGGGATCGTTGGCAGCTGGGTAGGTGGAGGGGACCTCTGTGGCTCCTCCTGGGAGATGCTCTCCCCACAGCCGGGCATAATTTTGGAGGATCCATTCCCCCTCAGGCGAGTATGGGAGGGTGACCCCCTTCCTGTCGGTGGGGGACGACATCCAACATTGACGACGGAACTCCAACAGGTGTTGGAGCTCGGGGGACCTCCTGCCTGCTGAGTTCCTTTTTGGTCGGTTCATTCTGTCAGGGGTTGGCAAGGGAGGAACTCAGGTGCAGACAGGAAGTAACTCAACACAGGATTTATTATACAAAAAAAGGGGAAAAACAAAAACCCACGAGGGGGAAAACACTGGCTAGGGAAGACACTAAATAATTCTACAAAACACAATAAACAAGGTAAAACAAAGACTCTGAACACTAACTTAACACACACTCACTGCTAGACAAAACGACTTCTTTGAGGGGTTTCAAGGACAAGACATCTCTGGAGGCTGACTGGTGGGAACACATAAGTTGAACAATACACTGAACCGACAAAAAGACAGAGCACACTAGGAGATCTAAATAGGGGAACTAATCAAGACACGACAGGTGGCACAGATAGGACAATCACGACAAGACTAGGATAACAAGGGGGGCGGGGCAAGGGAACGAGACAACACAAGCACATGGCCCAAAGATAAGGACCATGTGCTGTACACAAAAACAAGGTCTGTCATGATCCTGCCTCTAGACTAGAGAAAAGTCAGGAACATGATGGCAGGACCATGACAGAAATTGCATAGACATGAACAACCATCAACCACTTAACTCTCGCATTGAGTTCCTCAATGAGGTTAAAATTATATAAGATAGCTACACCAGTTTAGATCAGAGTCTGGAGGTACGTTACTTGTGTTGCTTGTGTAAAGGGGGTCCCCTTTGTTGTTGTCGAAAAGGGGGTTTCCCAAGGTTGCTGATTGGCTGGAAGTTCAGTAGTTGTTGAAGTGACGTCTTGGGAAGCCCGTGGTTGGGCGTTGGCTGACGATGCGGAGTTGTGGGCTGGTTGAAGTTGAACGGGCACTCGAGGTCAGACTCGGAGACACGGCGTTACAAAACTTAACAGAACACGAAACTCTCAAACGGAAAAGAAAATAAACTAAAGTAAAAGAATAGAAGTAAAGTTTGACGAGACTAGGTGGTGTTTCTTCTCATCGTGGCTAAGTAGCAGCAGGCGTGCATGCCGAAGCACGCTGGAACCACGCTCAAAGAACGCTAAACGTGATGACAAAAAGCATGGCTAAAAGCTAAAGCTACAAGCAAAAGCTAAAAGCAAAATTTGATGGTGTCCTGAGTATTTCAACTGGCCTTTTGGCCACACTTTAAATGTTGTCTTGACCAATTAGATATTGTCTTTTCTCGGGGTATCATAAATCATATGTTATCTTATCAAGCACATGGTCCGAATTTTCCCGCTCTTGCAGGGTATAATTTTGGACATGATTCCTATAACAAGAATATGATACATTTGACAAATAACTGATGGTCAGAAACGTTTCAAGCAACCAGATTGAAACACATACATACTAAATATGAATATGAATCCTTAAGCTATTCAATAGTAATTAAAAAGACATACACAATAAGTGATTAGAAACATGATAGTCAAATGTGTGGGTAACACATAAATGAATATGGAGTTAAGCAATGGACTGATATTCATTTATAAGTCTTTTTGAGTTCATTTTGGTGCATCTACATCTATAAAAGACAGTTCCTGTGCCATTCTCTGACATAAGGATGTTCTATGTGGAGACCAGTGATTAAAAGGTCCCCTTAGGAATTTCAGTCTGGTTCTTCTAGTTGGGGGAAATCAATCAAACGATCTTGTTTACTCTCATGGGTTTACATGTGATGGTCAGGCTGTGCATCTCTTTGACCAGCAATCTTGATCCCTCTCCCCAAATTTGACAATCTCTTTTCTGAATTGAAATTGTCAATAATTGTTCTAATGGTGTTAATGTTGAAAGCTGTTCTGTGAAAGAGTTGGTTGGTTAGTGGACTTGCTTCTGACTTGTGGCACTAGGAATTTATTTACAACATCCTGTTGCCTTTTTGAGGAATTAGGCTCCTCATGTTTCAACCATGGTCCTGATCGAATCTTTAATTTGTTTGGTTCAGGTCTGATACGCTACACCTGTGTGTTGCACTGAGTAGTGTTGTTGTGTGGTCTTGAGTGGTGCCTTGTTGTGTATTCGTTTGTGCTGTATGTTCCCTCCAGTCCTGCTCTACCAGCCTGAGACTCCCTGCCTGTTGGTTCCCCAAGGTGGCCTGCCAACCAAGCCTGGTTCTGAGAACCGAATCTGTTACTTCCTGCTTTAAACTCCTTCACTCTGCTTGCATGCTTTGCGGTTCTCTGCTCTGGTTTTCTCCCCATCCTTCCGCCCAGATTTGACCAACGACTGAGACTGTACCCCAGACTGTCTACCTCTCAGGGCATTGATCTCTCCCTTCTGGTTGGAGCTGTCCCAAGATTGTCCACCCCTGTGCTGTGAACTTGTGTGTTCTCAGTAAATCTTTTTTCACACACTCTGCATTTGGGTCCCTTCCTGTTGACCGTGACAAGTTTTATATTTTCATCGATGACTGATTATTACAGTGTTTGGACATAGGCTGCTTTAGACAGAATGTTAATTTATAGGCCTATTCGTGTAATATATCTAAATGTTTTAAATCATTTTCAATGAGGAGTAAGCTAATTTAATAATTTATTATCCGTAAATTGTGAACTTTGACTTCACATCGCATGCGATCTGCTCGTACAGTGTGAGTAGATACCTTGATGAAATCGCAAAAATATAGCACAGTGTATAGCCTATGCCCGGCCATACAACTACGACCTTCGAGGCCACAATCAAACAGCATGAAATGGTATTTATGATTATTTCACATAGAAGAATGACACACATACTGAGTCGCGTCTGCACTGATTGGTTTATCACATGGCTACTTTAAACAGCTCCATTAAGCCTTTAGGCAAAGAGCGCACATTTAGAAAGATAATGATAAATTCTCAAATTTTCACACTTCATTTCTTTACAGAGGATCATCCTATATTACTATGTTAATGTTCCACTAAATTATGCGATGAACTGATGAGTTTTGAGTGCTCTCTCTCGTCTTACTGCCATTACACAAGAAATGAAATGTCATCAAAATTATATATAAAAAAATAGCAATTTAAAGAGTTTCTGTTTTCATAACATAGCTATGCTTATGATATAGGATTTAGCCTATCACACAAACAAGAGTCCTGTTTTATTTTATTCTCGAATATCTGCATGATCGCAAATGTACAATAAACAACTTACAGAGTAACTTTATCAGACACAAAATTCCGTTTTGCTCCGTCAGAAAGAAAATAAAACAAACAGCAGAACCTCTGCGTCTCCGAACAACTGTGTTTTGTTCCTCAGCGTTACAAAGACCAGCAAATGATTCAATCAGGCTATAAGTACAGTCGTTTGCATAGTTAAATCAATCAGCTTTTTAAACGGATCGGTTGATTCAACTCACTCATTAAGACGGTTTCAGTTTCATATTTAAAAAAGTAGACTATTTCATTTTTGCAATCATTTAATTTTTCTACATTAAAATGTTATATTTAAACTTAACATTTATGCACAATTCATCTATGAATTTGAATTTTGTTGATAGTGATTTCATTTGATTGTAAATAGCCAGAATGTCTTTTTTTATTTAATAAGAGAACACATATATGACAATAACTTTTATAATACTAATAAGCCAACAGCTCCCGGGTTTTTTTTTTTTTTTTTTCAAAGTTATTTCAGGGTTTTGATCTCTCAACAACCTGTTTATTATATTATAATGGAAATTTAATGTTACATTTAAACTTTGACTATAGCCTAGACATGTTGCATATTAATTGTACTATTTACCTAAAGCATATGTTTGTGTATTTTGTGTTTCTCCACAATGATGTTCTATTTGAGGGCATTTGTAGTGTATAGGTATAGGGCCCAGACATAACCTCAAGCCCAGGGACCCCCGCCCCCCCTAAATCCTGCCCTGAATGTGTTATGTAAGTTAAACGAAAATGAAATTGTCCTGAGTAAAACATAGTTCAAATTTGTGCACAGCTAAACCAAGGAACCTTTTTGTCTCTCAGATATCAACTCACAGGTGACCATAATAACCAAGACCTTTTTGAGGTATAAGGAGCTGAATGTCCTCATCCAGAGTATCAGGAAATTTTACCCAAATATCAAGATCATTGTTGCGGATGACAGCCTGAATCCTGAACCTGTGTCTGGAAACAACATTGAGCACTACATCATGCCTCCTGCACAGGTAAACACGTCATCACTTTAATTGATCTACTGCTGTAAAGGCCCATTCACACCATGCCAACATATGCAAACCAATGTCTACAGCTGACAAGAACAGTATGTCACTCCTTAGACATTCCAACCCCGACAACCATAGAGTCAACATGTTCAACAGGCGAAAATTAGTGCCTATTGTCAGCACTTTATACCTCAGGCACCAACAGAGGGAACACACTGATCTGACAAAACCCACTAGTTCGGTGTAAATTGGCCTGTTAACATCAAGTGTTGATGACCTGGTAATTTATCACTGCTGACGATTTTTATTATTATCCTGGAAAATTTCCAGGATGGAGGGGAGAGGGGCGCCGATGATCTTTGCAGCTGTGTTCACTGTCCACTGGAGGGTCTTGCGGTCTACACTTTGTTGTGTACATAATCCCACAAAAGACTCAGTAATATGTGTTTACATGTTTGTGCACTACAAATCATCTTGCACTGTTCTCCAGCCAGCTGCTTGACTTACGATGTTTCTCTTTGCACATGTACAGTATTATGTGAAGCATTCGTATAGTCTATATATTTTACTTTTTCAGTCTATGTATAGGTAAACATTTATATATAGTATATTCATATTCAAAATCTGTCAGTAGGTTAGTTGTGTATAGGAACAGTGTTTATGTGTAGCATTTGTATAATTTGTAATTTGTATTTTTTTGTTTATGTAGGTAAACATTTATATATAGTATATTAATAGTCTAAATCTGTCAGTAGGTTAGTTGTGTATAGGTTTATACTGTTTAATTCATTGTTGTATGTCTGTATTTATGTAGCACCGTGGTCCTTTGAGGCACGACATTTCGTCCACTGTATGTCCACACATGTAGCGGAATGACAATAAAGCTCAACTTGAACTATGGTAACTTCTCAGGGCTGGTTTGCGGGGAGAAATCTGGCTGTATCTCAACTCACAACTAAATACTTCCTGTGGGTTGATGACGACTTTGTGTTCTTGAATGAGACCCGGATCGAGAGTTTTGTGGAGATTATGGAAGCGCTTCCAGAACTAGATGTTGTAAGTATGAATGGATACTCTTTTACGAACTAGTGAAAAGTCTTTTAGCAATATATACTTGTTGTAAAAGCTTGTTTTCTCTGATTAGCTTGGTGGTGAGGTTTCGGGAGACCAGTTCTACTTTGTTCTGGAGTATGACGAGGGAGATGAGAGTGACGGCGGCTGCCTAAGACGCATTAGAGGATTTCATCAACCACTTCCAGGTTATGATGGCTGCTTTCTAGTGGATGGCGTTGTTAATTATTTCTTGGCTAGGACTGATGCTGTACGAAGTGTTGGCTTTGATCCGTTCCTCAAAAGAGTCGCTCACACCGGTAAGTACATGTACCAAATTTTACTTCAGTAAAACATCTTCATTGATTGATTCCAAGCACATTTCATTCTTCTTATGTCCTCCCATGTCCATCCATTCTTTGTTTCCATGCCTCATCTTTGAATTATCACCACTGACTTCAGAGTTCTTCATTGATGGAGTTGGCAAGCTGATGGTTGCTTCTTGTAAAGGCCTTTCTGTTGGTCACCAGAAACATCAGGCACAGGAGACATATGACTCTTACAGGAATCAAGGAAAACTTGAAGAAGAGCGAAAACTGGCTCACCATTTCTTTAAGAACTATCTTAACTACATCAAGTATGATTAGTAATAATTAGTGATTATTTTTGAAAACAGTCAAATCTGATTATCAATTAATTACAAAACATCTGCCAGTCACGTCACCTAATGGATAATGCAAACAGTGGAGGACAGAGAGTGAGCTGCATGACCTAAGTTGACATAAGAATGCTTTCTAGCAAGCGCTTCTAACAAATGCATAAGCATAACCTGCACTGTTAGTTGCTTTGACAGATGTGTGTGCAGCATTTGAGACCTAAATGTTAGAAAGCATTTCCAATTTTTATAATGGCCCATCCTGACAGAAAGTGAGTGGCTTCTAAACACAGACTGCACTGAATCTGCGCTGATGCACATATGTGTGTAAAATAAATGAAATGCAATAGGATAGGACTGCAATAATTTTGACTAAAATATACATTGTGGTAAAATATTTGTTGTTGGACAGTACAGATTTTTTCAAGTGTTTACCAATACTTAACATACTTTTTCTAAACTCTTAGCACAGCAACACACCTTCATCACACAATTAGCCAAATTTGTATTTTTCTGGCCAAAACTACATTTTGTTAAATAAATACAAACTCTACATTTCAAAATGCTGAATACCTATTTCTACATATCCTAACATTTAAATAGTAATACTAATAATTCAGTCAGCTGAACATTTGTGTGTGTGTGTGTGTGTGTGTGTGTGTGTGTGTGTGTGTGTGTGTGTGTGTGTGTATGTGTGTGTGGATTCCTTTTAGATAGTACGTGTACTGCATAGCAAAGGAGCCATCAGTACTTAATGAACTGTAAAAGAAAAGTGACAGAATTGCTGCAGTAAAGGCTTTATTGGCAAAATTGAATTGCTGAAGGCAATACAGTCTATCAGGAGAACAGACATAGAAAAACAGATCGCTAGGGTACCTGAGGTGGCTTCTAGGGTGGTTGCTAGGGTAATCAAGGTGGTTGCTAGTGTGTTTCTAGGGTACCTGGGGTAGTTGCTAAGGTATTGCTATGTGGTTGCTAGGGTACTTGGGGTGGGTGCTAAGCTGTTGCTCTGCAGGTGCTTAGGTGCCATGGCTGGTTGCTAGGGTGCTGCTATGATGCTATGTGGTTGCTAGGGTACCCGATGTGGTTGCTAGGGTGTTGCTAAGCTACCTGGGTTTTTTGCTAGGGTGTTACTATGCAGTTCCTAAAGTACCCAGGGCCGTTGCTAGGGTGTTGCTATGCGGTTGCTAGGGTAGCTGGGGTTTTGTTAGGTGGTTGCTAGGCTACCTGGGGTGGTTGCTAGGGTTTTGCTATGCGGTTGCTAAGGTAATTTGGTTGATTGTTAGGGTGTTACTATGTAGTTGCTAGGGTACCTGGGGTGGTTGATAAGGAGTTGCTATGCAGTTGCTAAGGTACCTGCTGTTGTTACTACACCCATACTATGCAGTTATTAGGGCAGCCAGAGTGGTTTCTAGGCTACCTGGGGTGGTTGCTGGTGTAGTTGTTAACGTTTCTATGCTACTCCAGCTAAAACAAGTTGATTCAGTAAAAAAAACAGCTAAAAACCAGCTAAGCCCAGACTGGCCTGCTAAAAAAGTTGCCAAAACCACTTTAAAACCAGCTTGGGAGACTAGCCAAAGCAGCCAATCAGCTTAGGCTGGTTTTACTTTTTTTTTTTTTCTTGTTGTTGTTTTGTTAAAATATGCTTAATGCTAAGTTAAAATGTTTGTTTCTGAAACAATGCTACAGTCAGTTCTTCTCCTTTGAAAATGTGTGTTCTGGCCGGAATGTCGTTCTCTGTTTTGGTTTGTGAAACCCGCCCCCTGCCAGTTTACCCAATTGTATTTTGGCACCCCAGGTTGCCAGTTGGCAGGAAACACAGTGCATTTCATTTCAGTCATGGAAGCTGGCAAACGAAAGGGGTCACAGCGTCAATCTGGCAACCTGCGTGTGCATCAAGTCTGAGGAGAGTGAAAAAAACCCTCTCTAATATTTTGAATTTGGACTGCAATACCTAGTTCAACCACTCTGTGTCAATCCTACATACAGCACCTTTAAGCTTTGCTGTAGCAATAGACAGGGTATAAAAGTTTTCACCCCCTCAATGAAAGTCTATGGGATTTTAGGTGGTTTTGATAGTGTGGTTTACGTAAACTGTAAACCGGATCAGTTATAAAAGATGTAGTTTGGTGGTTGTAGCTTTAAAAGTCTAGGAGGAGATACACTTTAAAATTTGGTCTTAGAACAAAAATAAGAAGAAGAAGTATAAATAGGATTTCAGTCATTTCAGTCATTTTCAAGCCAACTTAACAATATGGTATATATAGAAGTAGAAATATATAGGGAAAAAAACATGTAATTGTTTAAATCAATGTTTCAATATGTTATTTCCAAGTGTGCAGATATGTTATTTATAAATGTCTAGTATACATTTTCAGATTCTATCATATGAATAAATCCATCAGTTGTGATGGACAATGTATAGGTATGAATGTTTTAATTGTTCAGGCTGAATATAGCCTGCTGGAAAAAACTGTTCTTATGTCTGGCTGATCGAATAGAGAGTGGGCTGGGTGTTTGGGGTCCAGAGTGATTTTACCAGCCCTTTTCCTCACTCTGGAGATATGAAGATCTTGGAGGTTGGGCAGGGGGGCACCAATAATCCTCTCAGTAGTCCCGACTATCTGCTGTAGTCTCTTGATGTCTGATCTTGTAGCTGAACCAAACCAGACAGTCCTGGTCTAACTACTCCTCTCCATTGTCCAACTCTCTCTCACCCAGACATTTTCTTTCCTTTTCTGCTTCTCTGTGTTGTTCTGTATTGTTTTGAATAAAACCAATCCAGAGAGTGCCTTTTTATTGTGTATGTCCATGTAATGGAAAGACTTGGAATTATTCATTATTATTGGAATCAGCTATTTCTCAATTATTAGTAATTAAAATAATTCTTATCCGCTCTTTTAAGCTGCTGCTGTTGTTGCAGAAGTAGAGGCTTTACGCTATATTTAAAGTTGGAACATTAGGTCTTTATTTCTGTCATTTTCTACTGTGTGTTCAAATGAGTGAATATGTAATGCTCCTACCTCTGTTAACATTTAATCTGTGATTTTGTCTTTCTGTAGTCTTATTTTCATTTTTTAGAACAAGAATACAGAAAATAAAATGTGGCTTTTTTTTTAAACTAAGTAACTGACAGATTCATCAATTTTCAAAATAACTGTGAAGTGCAGCCCTACTAATGTTTAATGCAATTGATGCATATTTACAATATTTCTTCATGTTAATTATTTATTTAGTAAAAAACGTATTTATTAAATTTTATTGTTATTGTTAGTCCAATCTATGAAAAGTAATTTCGTTATCTGAAAGTCTTCTTTTACACACATTTGTTTGAAAGTCATTTCATTTTTCAGTGTAAAATGTTTACATTTACCATGTTTTAATGTTTTTCATGTCATCATTTCATATACAATACAGAATGCATAACAAATATATATTGTATTACAGTATAGTAACGCATTACTTTTTAATGAAGGAAATATCTGAGTTAATGTTACAAATAAGCAATGCCAGTTACTTTGTTTCCCGTGTCTAGACTGACAGCTCTCATGTTGCCATGTTGAGAGAAATTGGGAGTAAGTGCAGAGATGTTGTGCGGTGTGTAAACATGATGTTACTGTAGTTCTCACCTGCACTAAAACAGATTCAGAATTCCTCAAAATGAATAAAAACAGTCAGAATATTATACAAACCTGCAATAATTAAATATGTTAAATAAGACAAATATAAATTGTTTTAATCCAATTTTATTAACCAATGTCTTTGCTACTGACTTTCGATGATCCAATTCAACCATACCAAGCAAAAATGACACATCATTTTTGTTATTGCTGAATAGTAGTGGTTCTCAACTCCAGTCCTCGGGACCCACTGCTCTGCACATTTTGTTTGTCTCCCTTATTTATCGCACCTGATTCAGATCATCAGCTCATTAGGAGAGAGATCCATGAACAATTGTGTCAGATTTTTATATTAATATCAAACACACTGCTATAAACACTTCATCATAGTGTTGATCGTTCTGCTCCTGCTTCATATTCTTAATGCAATTTGTTTGAGGTGCATTTGTAAAAGAAGAACTTTTTATATTAATATCAAACAAGCAAGCCCTGCCCAGATTTAAAAGGTAATTCAAAAGTAACATAACACATTATTTTCCATAAAAGGTAACTAAGTAATATAATTAGCTACTTTTTTAGGGAGTAATGCAATATTGTAATGCATTACTTTTAAAAGTAACTTTCCCCAACACTGTTGTTTTAGTACCACAACCATTTTTAAGTGTCCCTGTATACAACAGCCATATCATTCATGTAACAGGGAACTTCAGATGGGACAGTCATTGTCAGTGAATCAACTAACAATTTATTTCATTTAATTTAAAACAAAATTACATTAATGTTTTAAAACTTATGAATATAAGCTAACACAAAAATAATAAACAGGAAGAGGAATAAATAACCTTGCTCTAATTTTCACAGTGAAAATCAAGAGTGAGAGTGACATCTCTGAGTCTAATCTCTTGGATTAAGACAGTCAAGACCTAGTGATGGGATTGGCTAAAGTGACACACTTAAGGCAAGAGGCTTGTCTGCAGGACAACAGATCACTCAGACAAGGCCTCTAATTGGCATTGACATCACAAAGATAAAAGACCAAATATAAGATCCTTGTAGGTCAGGGATTGCATTTCAGTCATTTTGTATTTCAGTTTATTCTGATTGTATTGATTCTAAATGTGCTGATCAGTGTTACTTGCCTGCCTACAGATGGTTTGTGTTACGGGACAGAGGACTGAATAAAGGAGGCCTCCATGTCAACAGTCACATATTACTGGTCTGGGCCTCTGTCAAGAGAGGTCAGAGGTCACTGTAATTCTTGCCTTGAAAATGTAATTAAAAATGAGTGGTATTGATTTAGTTTTTTTTTTTTTTTTAATGTCCCCATGCCATCTCAATTATTATCGATTATAATAGATGAAGAGCTGATATACCAGCTGGGCTGATTAACTGGCCATTCTGAGTCTACTAAAAGTCTTGTTGATTGAAAATAAATATTGTTGAAACATTCTGAACAATAAATATTTAAGAAATTTTGTAATAAATGCTTTTGTTTTTAATTTGCATAATAATATTTACAATAAGTATTTATTTAAGAAACTGTGTAATAAATGTACATTTCCAAATCTTGAGTGAATGCTGTACACATAGTTATTTTCCAAAAAAATGTGATACATGAATGTTTCCACTTTCTTGAGGGAATATTTTTTGTATTTTTTTTTTCTTTTAATTTCAGCTAATGGTGTGTGTGTGTGTGTGTGTGTGTGTGTGTGTGTGTGTGTGTGTGTGTGTGTGTGTGTGTGTGTGTGTGTGTGTGTGTGTATGTATACGTATGTATATAAATGTTTATTTGACTAGCTAAAAAGTTTATATTTTTATTTATTAAATGTTTATTAAAAGTTTAAGTCAATTATTTTTATTGTTTTATTTGTAGTTATCTAAAACAAGTCAAATGTTGAGTACATATTGTGTAGTATTTATTCATCAGTATTCAATGATCCATTTCACTTCAGAAATGTTATGTACATCTTATTTGTGTGGATCCTATTAAAGTAGGCATATATAAGAATTATGTATAAGCCTTGTGTGTAAACATTGTATTTTCAGACACCCTGTTCCCTACAGTCATTGAAAACCCCATAGCAGTCAAGCACTTATTTGTTCTTCTGGAAGTGTTTTGGGTTAACAGGATAACTGATTTGGTAATAAGATGGCTCACACATTCAGTCGGTCACGGCTAGGCTACCTGCTTCTTATTCAAAATGAAATCTAGAGAAGATCAGTTACATGTTGACCTCAAAAATTCCTTAAATACTGCACAGTTAGATTCTCTGTACACTCTTAAAAATAAAGGTGCTTCACGATGCCATAGAAGAACCCTTTTGTCTAAATGGATCCATTAAGAACCTTTAACATCTGAAGCACCTTTTTGTTTCTCAAAAGCTTCTTTGTGGAGAAAGAAGGTTCTTCAGATTATAAAAAGGTAAGAAAGAGATAGTTCTTTAAAGAACCTTTGACTGAATGGTTCTTTGTGGAACCAAAAATGGTTCTTCTATGTCATCGCTGTGAAGAACCTTTATTTTTAATAGTGTACCAATTCCAACTTTTTTACACGTTACATAAAATGAAATCTTGCAAGAAGAACAGCCCACATGCACTGACAGATAAAACGCTTTGCCTTGAATCTGGGTGATTTGACCTCATTAATTACTAAGATGGCTTAAGCTGATTAGAAATCTGAATGAAGGAAGTGTGCTTGTTAGGGATCAGTCTCCACCCCCCTCAGCTCTTACCATCTGGAGGTGATCCTGAAGAGGCGACGGCAGCAGACCGAAGTGCTCAGTTCATCACCAAACCCCAAACCCTGTACATTATCCCTTAAAGTGCAGAGAGTGACCCATTCCCTCCATCGGCTGCCCCACTGACCAATAGGTAAGTGAAACAACCAGCAGTCTAGGTGGCAAATCTGTATTACATTCATAATAAATACATTTTAAGGTTAATTATAGGAATGACAATATACATATAACTATATAGAAAAAGGTAAACATTTGATTATAGTAAAAGCTATGAGGAATTGTGAATTTTTTAATGTAATCTTCTCATTCAAAATGAATCGCAGCAGTTGAACAACATCTTACCCCAATGGCAGAACCATAAAGTTTGAGCTATCACAATTGTCATTCATATTTGTTAGCATGTTTCTCCATAAATATGCCCATGTACAGTACATGTTTACTTCATTGTGCTTATCTGGGAAATACTACTAATGGTCTTGACAATATTAGATCATCATTTTAGGTGACATTAACTACAATAACCACATTTTGTAGAATAAAAGACAATGACTGACTTGTTGCATGACCTGTTTAAATTGTTTTGTGCTGTTATTAACACGTCCCCTGTGTCATACAGCTTTTAATCGTGATTTGTCTTGATCTTTAAGGACATACACTGCAGCAGTAAACACTGGGATGTAAGGATTTATATCACATATTTCCCCTTACATTATGAACATTATTTTTTCCTCCTTCTAGAAAAGTGATCTTTAAAAAGTGTGTGCCTGTCACAGATTTGTTGATTTAATATGTGACCCTGTAATTTTTTTTTTTTTTTTCAGAGCAAGATGGCACGGGATATGTCTGACAAGGACATCCTTAAAATGGAGTTGGAACAACTTCAGAAGGAGGTGAAGAACACTAGAGAGCCTGTAAGTTTCTCTGCCTGCTGACTGGCAGCTTAAATAAATATCTGTCAAGTTCTTTACATCCTGCCACCCTTGCATTTTCTGAGGATGGTATAAGAGGCAAAAGTCTGACATACATTCCCTCTTTCCTCAGGTTTCTAAAACTGCAAAGGAGATTTGTGAATGGGTAGAGGCCCAATCTGCAGAAGATCCTCTCATAAAAGGAGTTCCTGAGGACAAAAACCCCTTCAGGGAGAAGGGTGGATGCATAATAACTTAGCACATGTGATTTCTTGTGGTAGAATTATATGAGGATGTTTTACTTTGTGCAAATGAGAGTTGTTTAGCAGTCTGTTATCCAAACCTGAATGAGGAGTAAGCACATTGTGCTTAGCTTTAGCATCTCCACTAGACACCATAGAGACTGCAAGACCTGAACAAATACTTGACCTTACAGAGTCAAAAAAGTATTGGTTTTGGCTGTGTGAGGGCTATCTGTTCTTATACTGATGAAAGGCAGCCCTCTTGAAGCAAACTCTTTGTAAATAAAACAAGAAACTAACTTCGGAACTGAACTGTAAATCCATTCTCGTTCCATCTCTCATCATTCCATCTTCAAAAAAATAAAGTTGCATTCAGAAAGCAAACACAATTTTTTTTTTTATTATTCTCTCCATCTCTTCTTTCTACACCTAAAACAATGAAGGGTTTTTGTTTTGAATCTTTAAAAAATAAGGAAGAAATCTCTCAGGCGGCCACATAATTAGTACATTTGAGGTAGCATTTTTATTTACTTTGTGACAGCACTTCCCTTACACCTGTCTCCCGGTGCTGGATATTGCGAAACAGCTGTGAAACACTACCACATGTAAGTAAAACTCAATAACATTATAACATACCTAATGTAAAACAGTCTGCTTTATAGTGTGACAGCCATGTTGATGCATGCAGAAACAACGTAGATTATCATTGATTAACCAAGACACTTAGGTAAAATTCCATTTTAATATTAGGCTACATTACTATAGCTTTAGCTAGGCTACATTAAATACTCCAATAGATAAAGAATGCTTAAATTAATGGGTCTATAATAAGAAAACATTATTTTATCAGTAACTTTTCAAGTAAGGCCTATAGGCTATGTTCAGTCCGTATTATTATTATTATTAGACATCCCTTTTATTTATGTTTTTTGAATATTTTAGCCTACATTTGATATAAAGCATCACCTTATCAGTGACTGTTTCTCTAGTATATTGGGAGTGTAATTTTACCTTGTTATAAAAATCCTCAAACACACCCGAAATTCTGGTTACATCGCACCTGTAGGAGGCAGCATTGCAGCATAAATGGGAAGCCATAGCAAGAGAAACGCTAAAACTGATTTCCCCTCCTCCTGCTCTTAAGTTAACTTGTGTCAAATGTATCAGCAATGAGCAGTAGGCCTACACTATGCCCAACATGTGGAAATTAAACATTTGGCCCCACGAGTTCTGTTCTTTGATGTTACGTGAAGTAGCCTCTTGTTTAATTTATTTGAAGCTTCTGGAAAGGTGTTATTTCAGAGACCGTCTTTTCCTTGAAAGCTGGGCTTAGTGTTTATTGTAAAGCAGTTTTTGCTGATTGTTTTTAATGGAGCATTGCATTGATTACTTAAAGCTGCTTTAACGCCTTTATTTTGTGTCATAGGCCTATTTCATTTTTGGCTTAATTTGTATGAATAATTTGATTAATTTGATTAAATTAATAAGCAACTCATTTACAAGTGAATTGACATCGTAAACTCGTAACTGTGTGTCGATAAATCAATCAATCAATCCAAATTAGGAAAACTATCTTGGGATCTCTAGGGCTCTATCTACAGATTCTCGTTTACCATCTCATTTACATATCTAAAATACACCCAAATGTGTGTTCCAATCTGTAAGTGAAATGTCTTTCCATTTTATTATATGTTAGAAACAAACCCATTTAACTAGTCAACCACTGAGAATATTTAGCGTAGAAATAAGCAGCAGTTTGGAGAGCAAACAGTGTTTCTTGTCTGAAACCTGTCTAAACCAATTTGTCTTTGACTTGTGAGTTTATTTACCTGGGCCCCTTGGGGCCCGACACTTACTTTCACCACTGATAGTGTTATCCTTGTAAATCTTCCGGCGGGTATTTGGACAAGGCCTGGAATCAAAGGTGTGGTGCTGAGCCTGTGCTTAGGAGGGCTAAGTGGATATTTCCTTGTGAAACACGTATAATATTAGCCTGAGATGCAATGAATGAAGCCTTTGTCAGAGACTAAACTCCGCTCCTCTCCCTTTTGCTTCTCTCTGACTCACTCACTCTTTTTAAGACACTGTAATTTTAAAAGCATCTCTGTGTCTTTCGGATAGAGCCTTTTTTTAAATAACCTTCACTTCATTTAAACTCTCATAGACCTCGCTCCTGTCTTTTTCTCCTTCTTCTTCCATTTCACAGCTATGCATAACTTTGCGGTTGGTTGTGTTACTGTGACTGAGTTCAAGTTAATCACTAATTAATTTAAAACACTTTAATATTTGACAAATTGGCCCCAAACACCTTGACCTCGGTATTTTAGCTCAATACAAGTTTTAAATTGGAAAGAGAGTGAAAACATTATGAGGGTTACAGGATGTAATTAAGCCGTCTAAAATACTCTTGAGAGCATGTTTGGCCCTCAGTGGTTTAAATGTTTTTCCACCCCTTTAGATCTTAGCTCAGGTATGAAAATTAATTATCCTTTTAATTTGTCAGGGGGAATTAATTGTAACACTTCACTGAAGAAAAAAAAATCATTCAGAAATTGCTAGTACATTTCACAACTGCAAAACATTAAATTAAACACGAAATCTGAATGGTTGAACTGTTGAATTCTTCAGCATTTTCAAAACGTAGTGGAATTTCACCCGAAGAATTTTTTTTATAGTCCGTCCCTGGATCATGATGCTTCCAGACTTCCTGTTTTGGGGCCCGACTTACTGTGCATGCTCAGAAGGAAAGAGCGGTTGATGGTGGTGAGCATTTGGGAGCATAGGAGGTTTCACAGGATTGTCTGTGTGCCACGCATGTCAAACCTACTGCAATACATAATTAGCCTGTCTTTGCTGGGCAGTGCCAGGATATCTATAGCCTATGGTGGCTTGCTGTAATTCATGCTCTTTATAGTCTAAGTACTGATTCAGAGAGAGGAAATCTTGCTGAGAGAAATATGAGGTTTTCAGTCGAGGCAGTGGAGCACTTTAAGGTATGACAAAACCTCAAGCTGGCAACTTACAAATGACCTCAAGTACACTCTTTAAAATAAAGGTTACAAATAGCGTTTCTTTTTTTGGTTGAGAACAAAATCTTACAGGCACTGTATAGAGAGCACTGACAGCACCAAAAATGCTCAGAGAAAATACACCAAATGAAGTCCTTTTTAAAGGTCAGGTCATTATGAAGATCCTGTCATTAAAGTAACAGCTATACATTGTTTTTGTGAAAAAATTGTGGAGAGTGTTTGTTTAGGCAGGGTTGATGGAGCAATTTTCCTTTCTTAAATACAAACTGAAGGAATGTGCATTTGCTGATGCGACTGCAAAAGGAATGTAATTGCTTATTCTTTATTGTAGCAATTTTGTGGCTTATCACTTTGTGGTTTAGTACATGTACTTTACATACATTTTCAGTAAAATCTGACCAAAGGTTATCTTGTTTTGCCTTGCTTTGCTTTGTTTCATTTTATTTAGCTCACCAAAAACGGAATACTCTTTTGTTGTTTACTGGCCAGATTCGTAGAGCTGAGAGCTTTTCACTGTATTTTTTGATCAAATAAATGCAGCTTTGGTGAGCATAAGACACTTCTTTCAAAAACATTTTTCTGATACAATACTTTGATATGTTCTTGGTGTATTTCTTTGTAATTTTTCTTTTGTTATACTTGAGAGCAGCCAGGATATACTTTCTAAATATACCTTTTGTGTTATGTATAATTCATATATATATATACAGGTTCTGAAATGAGGGTGAGTACATGACGACAGAGTTTTCATTTTTGGGTGAACTATTCCTTTAATAAAATCATCAGCTCCCAGCATGCAGTTTTCAGGCCTGATTTCTGAAACTCCTCCCTCACATCAGCAGAAGGAAATGTTCTTCCCTCTCACCCAAGGACTGGTGCGTGTGAGCGTGTGTGTGTGTGTGAAAGAGAGACAGACGCTGAAACTGGCATACGTCTGGGATCCTTTTCCGCTGGCTCTCTCTTCTCCAGATGTGGATCTCCTATGGCCTTTCTCATTGGCTGATCCAGTGCTCTGACAAGACTTCCAGCTGTATGGCATCCAGGATCGGCCACAGCTGTTTCCAATCTGTGTGCTTTTTCAAAGAGGAGAGGAAGCTCGAGAAGAGGATAGGACTTTCTTCTTACCACTAAAAAATTAATTAGATCATTTTAGAATACTCATTAATTGTCAAAGCAAACAAACAAGCAAAAACAAAACAAAACAAAACAAAAAAAACATTTAAACATATGTCATGATTAAGGTTAAAACTATTTTAATAACAACTGATGCTGTATTATTACAAACGTTCATGCATCCAGAGAAACAGGAGGTCACTGTGCAGTGTGCACTGTCTGTGGGTTTTCGTTTATCCAAGACATATTTTATATTTAGCTGCTTTAGTGATGTAGTATATCTACTTTGTGTATATGTACTTTATATCTCCTTGTAAAGGTATTTAAAACCCCATCATTTTTTTCATGGTAAACGTGTATGTTAAACTACTTTAAATTACTTTTTTCCGCAACTCCATACACTATAATGACAAAGCAAATAACAGGTTTGTAACATCTTTGCAAATTTATTAAAGATAAAAAACTTAAATGAATCAATTACATAAGTATTCATACCCTAATCTGGGAGTTAAAATTTATCACAGGAGTATGCTTTGAGTGACGTTAACCTGTGGCAAATTCAATGAATGGGTATGATGATATCTATATATATACACTGAACAAAATTATAAACGCAACACTTTTGTTTTTGCCCCCATTTTTCATGAGCTGAACTCAAAGATCTAAGACTTTTTCTATGTACACAAAAGGCCTATTTCTCTCAAATGTTGTTCACAAATCTGTCTAAATCTGTGTTAGTGAGCACTTCTCCTTTGCCGAGATAATCCATCCACCTCACAGGTGTGGCATATCAAGATGCTGATTAGATAGCATGATTATTACACAGGTGTGCCTTAGGCTGGCCACAAAAAAAGGCCACTCTAAAATGTGCAGTTTTATCACACAGCACAATGCCACAGATGTTGCAAGTTTTGAGGGAGTGTGCAATTGGCATGCTGACTGCAGGAATGTTCACCAGAGCTGTTGCCCGTGAATTGAATGTTCATTTCTTTACCATAAGCCGTCTCCAAAGGCGTTTCAGAGAATTTGGCAGTACATACAACCGGCCTCACAACCACAGACCATGAGTAACCACACCAGCCCAGGCCCTCCACATCCAGCATCTTCACCTCCAAGATCGTCTGAGACCAGCCACCCAGACAGCTACTGCAACAATCAGTTTGCATAACTGCACAAACTGTCAGAAACCGTCTCAAGGAAGCTCATCTGCATGCTCGTCGTCCTCATCGGGGTCTCGACCTGACTGCAATTTGTCGTCGTAACCGACTTGAGTGGGCAAATGCTCACATTCGATGGCATCTGGCAATTTGGAGAGGTGTTCTCTTCATGGATGAATCCCGGTATTCACTGTACAGGGCAGATGGCAGACAGCGTGTATGGCGTCGTGTGGGTGAGAGGTTTGCTGATGTCAACGTTGTGGATCGAGTGGCCCATGGTGGCGGTGAGGTTATGGTATGGGCAGGCTCATGTCATGGACAACGAATGAACACAGGTGCATTTTATTGATGGCATTTTGAATGCACAGAGATACCGTGACGAGATCCTGAGGCCCATTGTTGTGCCATTCATCCACGACCATCTCCTCATGTTGCAGCATGATAATGAACGGCCCCATGTTGCAAGGATCTGTACACAATTCCTGGAAGCTGAAAACATCCCATTTCTTGCATGGCCAGCATATTTACCGGACATGTCACCCATTGAGCATGTTTGGGATGCTTTGGCCGGCGTATACGACAGCATGTTCCAGTTCCTGCCTATATCCAGCAACTTCACACAGCCATTGAAGAGGTGTGGACCAACATTCCACAGTCCACAGTCAACAACCTGATCAACTCTATGTGAAGGAGATGTGTTGCAGTGCGTGAGGCAAATGGTGGTCACACGAGATACTGACTGGTTTTTGGACCCCCCGGACCGCCCAATACAGTAAAACTGCACATTTAAGAGTGACCTTTTATTGTGGCCAGCCTAAGGCACACCTGTGCAATAATCATGCTGTCTAATCAGTATCTTGATATGCCACATCTGTGAGGTGGATCTCGGCAAAGGAGAAGTGCTCACTAACACAGATTTAGACAGATTTGTGAACAATATTTGAGAGAAACAGTCCTTTTGTGTACATAGAAAAAGTCTTAGATCTTTGAGTTTAGCTCATGAAAAATGGGGGCAAAAACAAAAGTGTTGCATTTTTAAAATTTTGTTCAGTGTATATATATATATATATATATATATATATATATATATATATATATATACACACACTGCAAAAGCATCTGGAGCACACACATACATACACACTATCATTCAAAAGTTTATGGTCAGTAAGATGTTTTTTTTTTTAAATCAATACTTTTATTCAGCAAGGACTCAAAAAATATTAAGCAGCAAAGCTGTTTTTGACATTGATAATAACAGGAAATTTTTCGAGCACCAAATCATCATATCAGAATGATTTCTGAAGGATCATGTGACACTGAAGACTAAAGAAATGATGCTGAAAACATATAGTTGTTTTAGATTGTAGTAATATATATATATATATATATATCTATATATATATATAGATATATATATATATATATATATATATATATTTAAGCAATATTACTGTTTTTACTGTATATTTGACCAAATGAAAGTCAGCATTTGTAAACGCAAAATATATATTTTTTTTAATGTTTATTTAAATGTAATGTTTATTTAATGTATCAACAAATGTCTACTGAGAATAATTCTTCCTCCAATACAGGAGAGATCAGGACCAATAAATTAGGACACATGTTACCAGGACACAAAGAGAGAGACAAGAAAGAGGTCTGTGGAGTGGTAGACAGTACTCAAACTTCCCCCATTTACATCCACATTGTCTCTGAAAAGGAAAAATAGCTGTGAATGAAGAACAAAGTTCCCATACAGTATAACTATTAACAACACTGTTTGCCTGCTGGAATTCATGTTTTTGAAAGAAGTCTCTTATGCTCACCAAGGCTAAATTTATTTGATCAAATACAGTAAAAATTGTGAAATATTGTTACCATTTTTTAATTGTAATATATTTTAAAATAAAATTAGATTTATTTCATTTAGTGTCACATGATCCTTCAGAAAACAGTTGTGATCCTTAGTATTTTTGTGGAAACTGTGACCATTTTTTTTAGGATTCTTTGATGAATAGAATGTTTAAAAGTTATAAAAAAAAAATACAACAAAAATATCTTGCTTTCCCCAAACTTTTAGCTGGTAGTGTATCTTATAGTGTGTGTACTAAACTCATATTAAACAAAACTGAACAAGCCTAGACTAAAATGTTATGAAATAGATCAATGTTAGATAGTCTATAAAACAGAAGACTTCACAATTTGGACATCCTCCCGGAAAACAGATCTCCTGTTTAAAGCTCACTGTAAAGTTTACTCATAAACTCATAACATAGCAGCAGCGATTTTTCCTACAAAGTAACATCTTGTTAATCTTCTTTCTCTTTTAATCTTAATCTGTATTTAACTCTAGCGTTCTTTCAAACTTAGTTTCAGTCTCACATTCAGATGGAAAACATAGAAGCTGTTAGGGAGAGAAGAGCTGGTGTGTTATTTCTAGAAAATCCTGAGAAACCCTGATCTTCGTCCTGCCGTCTGCACCGGACATGTCAGGCCAGCATGACTCCAGCAAATGCCCTGTGGGTGGCCGAGAGGAACTAGACAACACTGAATATTTCACAAAGAGATGAAACATTACCAACAGAGACTTTCTAGTTCATGTACATTTTGCCTTTCAATATCTGATATAGTATTTCCTTTTGAAATGTTCCTTATTTATCTAGCATTTGAGATCTGTTTTAATATTTTAGCATCTATTTTTCTTAATCAAAATTATGGCTCAAAACACTATAATTAGTCTCCACCACATTACTACACATCCTTATCCTTTCCCACCCACACAGATGATGCAGGCGGGTGGGGGGTGGGGGTTTATTGGGTGTGTATTCATGTGTGTGTGTGTGTGTGTGTGTGTGTGTGTGTGTGTGTGTGTGTGTAGGCGGGTGGGGGGTGGGGGTTTATTGGGTGTGGATTCATGCATGATGATTGACAGAGCAGCAGTTATTATACTGGTTATAAACCTATTTAATTCAGCTTCTCTCTCTTCTGGTTGTGTACTTGGTTGTTTTGACAACAGTTCCTTCTCTCTTTCTTTCTTTCTCTCTATCCTTATCTATCTTTCATTTTTTCTGCAGATTTACATGCATGAAACACTTTAGTACAAATGTGCTGATTTTGGATAATACCCTTTTACTTGCTTTTATCATTTATTTTAATGAGTTTTTCAGTTATGGGGGGCCAGTAGAGGGCGTCAACCGTGCTGTTGCTGTGTGTTTCACTGCTGTTGTTGAAAATAAGTTCATTTGTCCTCTTTTCCTTTAGTTTCAGATCTGCTAATCAGTCGGATCTAGTGATGTGACATCTGAGATTCTAAAATATTGATATATAGACATGATTGAAGAATATGAATGAGATGCTGTACTGAGCTTTTACATCCAAAACTAAATCTTCCCCACTACAGTACCTCGCCAGACTGACGGATATTTATGAAGCATTCCGTTTTAAACAACAGACAATATGTTTATGCTGCAATAGATATGGCTTGTAATAATGAGAAGAAATCAGTTCTATATCCTTATTAAACTGACTCAGACCTGTTTTGGGACTTTAGAATTATGAGGTCTGTTTAAGAATATTTAATGAAGGTCAGTAAGAAATAGGAAAACACTCGCTTCCATTCTGTCAGGTGAATTAACAGCACAGCTTAGCGGTCTAACAAAACAGGCATCCAAGACTCCTGATCAGATTGCAGCACAGGAAGAAAGCTAAGGAGAGAGGAAAGTGGGAAGATCTTCGTCCTTCTTTCCAAAACCCACTGAGGAATGTCAGTAAGTCTGGAGGAGATTCCAGCTTCTAAGTGCTGTTTTTTTCTCTGTAAAAGCGTCTTTTATTCTTGCCCCCCATACATAATTATTAATCATTTTTAAAAAGTTTAAAAATAAATCCCTTATTTTTTTGCCCACAATGGCAGGAATGATAAGTTATAAACAACAAATGCCCTGTAAACATCTGATTGATGAATGATAATGGGTTGTTTCCTCTCCACTTATGTGGTAATTTCAATCTGATTAACTAATAGTAGTTAAAACAGACTTGTCTTGGGAGCAGTCGTGGCCTAATGGATAGAGAGTTGGCCTTGTAATCCGGAGGTTGGAGGTTTGTGTCACAGGTCCAGCAGGATTGTCGGTGGGGGGAGTGAATGACCAGTGCTCTCTTCTTCCTTCAATACCAATCCATCAATACGACTGAGGTGAGACCCTTGAGCAAGGCATTGAACCCCCAACTGCATCGGCTGCCCACTGCTCTGGGTGTGTGTGTGTGCACTTGAATGGGTTAAATGCAGAGCACAAATTCTAAATAATATTCACAAATATTATAGGATGGATGTACTCCAGTAGAGAACGAGTCAGTGACTGTTTGAGTATGTTGTTACTGAACTAATATTTACAGCTGATTATAAGTGATTTGGGAGTCTGTAATGCCTGTCTTCAGCAGGGAGGGAAAGAATGAAGGCACTTTAGTTATTCTGCAGGCAGGTAGAGGCAAGTAAGCAGCAAATGGGAGATTTAAAGGTGTAATTCTATATCACTAAACCTACAGTCCTTTATAGACCTCCATGTATAAACCATTAAGACTTGAAGACACGTTCAAAGGTTTTTAGGACTTGCATGCTGGAAATTAGAGGGTTTTGCTTCCATGATGATTTTATTATGACAAATAAAGTGAAAATGAACAGGATGAACAGGATGAGTCAGTTTAAGGTCAGCACAGTTGGTGTAAATGTAAATGTAACAGAGTGGGGTCCAAAAGTCTAAGACTATCAGTGAAAATTATTCAGAAGATTTGGTCTTATATCACATTCGCTGCTTCTTTTCCTTTCTTTCCATTTTTCTCTCTTGTTATCCACTCACCTTATTTTCCGATGGTCCAGCCTCCCTGCTCTCCTGCTGTAGGTTTGTGAGGGTGTGTTTTTGGTGATGTCCATGTGTGGAGCTAATCTCTGTCCCCCTCTCCTGTTTGTGTGTGAGATTTGCTTTTTTCAGGGTCTCACAAAAAGACTGTTGGGGCTTATGTAAGGACCCAGTCAGAGTTTGGGCTGTTGAATAAACTGAGGGTCCAAAACATTTTCCAATTATAACTAGAAACACTGGGGCATTATTATGAGTTTTCTGTGGAAATTATATATATGATTATTATATATGATAAAATATGATTTATATATTATATATATTATTATATATGATAAAACATGACCATATATATATATATATATATATATATATATATATATATATATATATATATATATATATATATATATATATATATATAATATATATATATGGTCATGTTTTATCATATACACACTACTGTTCAGTTTGATGTTGGTAGGGTTTTTTAAAAAAAAAAAATTTTTTTTTTTAATCTGTTTTAATCTATTTGATGCATCATTGCTGAATAAAAGTATTAATGAGCAAAAAGTGTTAAAGTATTACAAAACATACTGAACTTATAGAATATTAATTTAATATTGTATAAACTAATGTAGTACATAGATAATGGTTACCCAAGTTTCTTTTTTATTCAGAACAGGATAAAATATTTGAAGAACCTGATAAATCTCTAGTTTATGTGTTTTCCCTCAGAAACTTTGAGATTGAACAACCAGTAATTTGGTCATTTCAGAGAGACTTACAGAGCAAATTAGTGCCATAAACCTGAGGTAAAACTTAAAATGATAAAGTTGCAGTATTTATCATATATATATATATAAAAACTTTATTGCAATAAATGTCAAATATTTGATTCAGTGTATTTCTTGTCTACATATTTTTTGCCAGATGTGCAGATTATTTAGAAGAAAATACATGGTCTGTTACTCCCCAAACTTTTCTTCCCGAGTCCGAAAACCAATAGTTAACTGACTTTCTATTCCGGAAATCAAGATCAAGATCAAGGTATTGTGCACAAAGAGCTGTTCTTGAGCACCGAATGTCATCAGAAATGGTGTTTTCATGGATGTTATCTTTGTAGTTAAGTGTAGTAACTGTAGAGGATGAACACACTGACATTTTTAATAGTGCTAATGTTTATTTACCTTTATTTCGATTCTTTTCATAAATCCTTCTCTCTCTCCTCCTCCTGACCTCTTTCTGGAGAGAGATCTACTTCAAGGCGTGTGTCTTTCTTGGGTCTTCTCTTCACTCCTCCTCTATGAGTTCGAATTCAGGACATCTGATCCCCCCCCACCCAGTTTTTTCCCTTTCATTACTGTCTTCCCTCATACTCTGACATACTCCTAGTGTTGATGTGGCAGTTGTTAGTTTAGCTACAGTGGAAGAGAGAGGGAGGAGGAATATATGTCATATTATTCAAACAATGCAATGGCGTCTGTAAATATGTGATATGGCTGTGAATGTGATTTTAATGTCGTCCTGTAAAATGTACACTTGACTAATATCAAATTAGGTATATAACATTCTGTGAAAATGTAACACTGATATCTTTATTAATGACTAAGATCATGTCAAAGATGGAAATCATAGTGAAATTAATGATTGAAATCAAACTTTGTTGCTTTTCATCTCATGATTAGATTCTGAGACTTTAGCCTGGATTTCACAGAGAGAGTCACATTTTAATATGATGATTTTTATGCTTAAAACAAAGAGTTAAATACAGATTTTTGTGAAAAATGAATAGAAAGTTAAAAAGGACAGCTTTTTTTAAGGAATCTTTTGTAACATTATAAATATCTGCACTGTCACCTGATTAAATTAATGCAACCTTGCTGAAGAAAAGTATTACATTTAATATTAATTAAACACACACACACACACACACACACACACACACACACACACACACACACACACACACACACACACACACATACACACAGACTTAAAACTTTTGAACAGTAATGCATTTCTTGGTTATTGTTTGTTTCCGTAGATGCCACAACGTGTAGTTAAAAAATGTCAAAACCATGTCTGATAACAGCAATGTGTAATGAAGTATATTTATTAATTAATATCAACTTAAATTATGAAATGCTTTAAATGCATTGTTAGTTCATGATACATTAATTAATATTAATGTATACTGTCTAACTTTATTGTAATGCATAGGCTATTAGTTAAAATCATGTTGATTCTTCCTGTGAATGACAGGGGGAGTTTAAGCTTTGTTTTGGCTCACAGATGGGACCAAAAGAATGAGTGTGGGAGAGAAAAAAAGCAAAAAAAAGAGAGAAGCATAAGTGAAATAACAGATGGAGCAGTAGAAACCTCTCATCTTGTAGTGGGTGTCAAACATCGACCAGTTAGAAGGCTGCATGCTGCGTATCGGCCCGCCCATCCATGAAATAAGCCCACCCTGTATCCTTTTCTTCCTTTCTACTGCACGAGTCCCAAGCCCTGTGGTATCCACAACCGCATTCAGCTTAGCATTTAGAGTTTTTTCCTCCTTGTTTGTTTGTTTGATCCATTTGCTTGATTTTGGAGTTGCACAGTGTCATTTAACCTTGTTGCATCAACACCACCAGGGGGACAAATCTGGGATGCACATAGTACATCCCTCCTCTGCTGTTACTGATCGCTTTGGTTTACACCCCTCCTCCTTTCCACATCTACTTTCTTACTCACTCCAGACAAAACTGTTAGGGGGGGTTGAAATGCAGCGCTTTCTCTGATGTGAGATCAGCTCGAGGTGACTAAATCAAATGTCTGAAGAGCATGCAGCTGATTTCAGGTCAGCGTTTGTGGTCGGTCTTACAGCTGAGTTTTTCCATGTCTTAAGACCTCTGTAATTCGTCAGAGTACTTTCATGAGTCATGGAAAAACAGAGACAGAGAGAAAGGGTTGGAGGCAGAGTGAAAAAACAAAAAGGCCAGCTTTCAGGAGGAAAATGTCTTCTGTGTAGAAGTCAGTCAGACTGTAGATTTATAAATGCAAATTAACAACATAAATGGGGGATAATAAGACATCACCTTATTTAAGTAATTTAAGTTGGGTAGATGAACTAGAAGAGTTTTTATGATTCACTTTGTTTATGACCGAGGCCCAGAGAAACCAAAAGCTGAGTGTGTAAAAACAATCATGCTATTTGGTTAATTCATTTAATATGTTCCTCTGTACTCTAATCTGTACACATCTGTTTTATCACAAACAGCCTTGCACTTTTAAGTATAGTACCATTGCTTCTGTTTACAGAAAAACTAAAAAGTAAACTGTTGGCAAGAGTTTATAATCATTGCATTTGTACATGTTTTATATCTGAAGTTGCTAAGACCTTAAATAGAAGTATAGTGTAACATGGAAGTCATTTGAAATTTATTTTATTACCAGTTTCAGTCTGCTTCGGAAGTGTGTTGTTTTGAGCTAGCAAACTGGTTTCTCTCCTCAAACAGAACATGTTTTGACACCTTAAGCTGCACAACAATTAAGGCTTTCCTCTCTGTAACTTCTCTCAGGAGACAAACAGTCATGCACATGCAAGTTTTACTTGCACTTACTTATGTGGCTGTATTATTTCTTACCGACCCTAGGGGGCGATGTGCCAGAAACGTTCTTCCTGTGAGACCCAAGTGCATGCAGTCTGGTTGAGAAAAATTAACTGATCATGCTGTGCTTATAAAGTAGCCTACATGAATTTATTTAACTTGCACAATTAAAATCAATTGCTATATCATGAATCAGTTGGATATTTTCATTTTCAAGTTTAGTGTTATTCTGTAGGTTGAGCATGTGTAGCTTATTCATTGGGAACAGATTTTGTCCAGGGTAGAGTCTCGTGAAGCTAACAATGGCAAGGTCATGGGTTCGATTCCCAGGAACTTTTTCGTCTTGTGATGATCTCTGTTGACCTTATATTATCCAGTGTACACTAGCATTCACACGTTTGGGGTCAGTAAGATTTTGAATATTTTTGAAAGTCAACATTTATTTAGTCCAAAATACAGTAATAACATTATTACAATTTAAAATAACTGATTTATATTGTAATATATGTTGAAATGTAATACAATCCTATGATGCAAAGCTGAATTTTCAGCATCATCAATAAACACAAGTGCAACATCAACCTCACACCGGTGCGCAAATATGCTTTTATTATCTAATATTTGGTGCTTATCAGTATTGAAAATGGTTGTACTGCTTGATATTTTTGTGGAAACCGTGATATTTATTTTAGGATTCTTTGATGAAATAAAGGTCAAAAGAACAGGGTTTATTGGAAATAGATTTTTTAAGTTTTTTTTTTTTTTTTTTTTTTTAAAACAATGCATAAATCTTTACTGTCACTTTTGATCAATTTAATGCATCTTTAATAAATAATAACATGATTTTCTTTTAAAAATGACTTTTAGACTGTAGTGTATAAAATTTTATACATTTATACTATGACAAAGTGCCTGCAACTTTGAGAAAATTCTTGTGATTTTGTTTATTTAGTTTTTGAATAATATATAAACAATTTATGTGATTTACACCTTTTTTATTTTACTCGTATAGAATGATACCAGGCATTGGTCCGAACACTAAATAAAGCGCTTAAGAAAAAGATGCATCTTAACTTTCTAAAGACCCTAAAAATACTAATTGGGAATAATTATGGGCGATCTTGTAGCTCTCTGTGCCACGTTGGCTGGTCCATCAGATAGGAGTGGAGTCTCTGCTTATTTATGGGCGTTTTTAACAGGGATCCCCCTTTGTGTTTCTAGCCTGTTGATGCTGCAAGTCCCAAGCTTTTAAAACAACTTGTTTCCACCAGCTTGGAAAGTCATAAAACATAAAGCCCGCTGCACCATCTTTCTCATTTTACCTGCCTTCTGCTGCCTATTATCGCACCAGGCTTCAGGGAAGGGGGTTTACAGGGAGCCGGGCTCTGGAGCCACAGAGGGGTCCGTAGGCATCTTTAAAGTCTCTGGTCGCTTGCAAAAGGGCCTTGAGCGTAGGATATCACCATGATCGTTGGACCTAATGAGGGCCTTCTCTTAGGCAAGCTAATGAAAGCTTCTGTTTGAGAATGGAAAGAAGGCACAGCTGCTGGAGGTCAAACTCCTTCCTGCCAGCCCAGAGGTCACTGGAAACCTCTGATGTGCCCAGTGCCACTTAGCATGAGAAGAAGGTTAATGTGGTCATAGTGGATCACTGGAGGAGATGATGTACAGTAGCCAGGTGATGTAAGGATGGCATAGCTTGTTGAAAGGTTTTGAGTACTGTTACCAATAGTCCAGTCATGCATCCTGGATAAACAGCACAGTACACTTTAAAAAACAATGTTTTTTTATTCGCAATCTATGGTTCCATGAAGATCCCTCAACACCCATAGAACCTTTCCATTGCATTAAAGATTCTTTATAGGGTAAAAAGAGTTCTTTAGATTATTAAAATGTTCTTCATACTCAAAAGATGGTTCTTTTTAGAACTGTTCACTGAAAGGTTCTTTGAGGAACCAAAAATGATTTTTCTATGACATCACTGCAAAAACCTCAATTTAGAATCTTTAATTTGAAGAGTTTAGGCAAGAATTATGTACCATCTTAAAGGGATATTGACCTAAAAATTGACTCTCATGTAGTTCTGTGTGGAAACGAGTAGCATGTTTAACTTGAGGTTCCATCGTAATAAAATCAGTGGATGTTTTTGAATGGCTTTTTGGTTAAATGCTGAAATAATGTTTGTGGTTAACACAAGTGTTACGGAATACCCAGGAGGCTGAGGATAACAGAAAGAAAGTTTTATTCAGGCACAAGCAGAGGAGCGGGTAGTGCTGGGAAAAGTGATATGAAGACTGGCAGTGATGAATGGATCCTTAGTAGAGGGGTAGAGACGTCAAGGTAGGGAGGTGTACCACACACACGCACGGAGATGGCTGGGAACTTCTGGAGATCGCTGGAGAGAGGTAAGTAGAGATAGAGATAAGTAGTGATAGCATTAGTCCTTAGAGTTAGCATAAAGGTAAGACCTTGTTGCGAACAAGACCAGACGCTGACTGAGTGCGTGTATGTGGTATTTGTAGTGCAGAGGTGATTGACTGTTGATGAGGGTCAGGTGGAAGTGCTCAGTACTCAGGTGAGGACGTGCGCTGTGATTGAATGGAGGTGGAACCTGGCGTGTATGTAACAACAAGCTCAAGATATTGTCACATTTTATTCTGTGACATAAAATAACTATCCACAAAACTATCTAACACATCAGGCCAAACAGGAAAACTCATCCACTAACTACTTTTCTTTTACAATATCTGTGTTCATGCTCTCAGTCTTGCCATCTCTCCAAACTTTTATTAAATTGTATATTAAAATGTATATTTCTATATTTTTACATTACATTTTAACTAAAGTTCCTGTGATTCTGAAGGTGTGTGACCATGGTGTAGTTTGTTTATAGCCTAGGTTTAGCTTTATACTTCAATTTGTATTTAGGTTTCTAAATTCATAAAAGCTGTGAACAAGAATATCTTGATAAACAAAACATCAAAAACTTTCATTGGTCATTGAGCTTATTATTTTCTGCAATAATCCAAAAGCCAATGAAATCATATTGCAGGGTTCCTCAAATCTTTCCCTGGAGGGCCAATGCAATACAGAGTTTCACTTCAGCCCTAATCAAACACACCTGAGCAAGTTCATCAAGGTCTTAAGGATCCCTAGAAAATCGCAGGTAAGTAGGTTTAAGCAAAACTATGCAGGGCAGATTAAGGATATCTATCCTACTGGGATAAATTTGAGGGAACCAGGATGATGAATTCTGGATTTTGTCTACAAAATTGTCCCAGCAGCACTCTATGGAGTCCACTGTTGTGACAGAATTTTCATTTTTGGGAAAACTCCATTTTTAATTCCTTACAAAGGCTCTACTTTTGTAACTGGTACTGTATCTATTTATGCATTAAAGAACACAAACCTACCTTTTTTCATTAGCGCACACTGTGAATCTTGCCATAAACAGTATTGCTGACATGAGTCCCTTAACCAGTGTACCTTTTCCACATCGTCAAGGATTTTGTTCTTCTATGGTTGGCCCATATCACCTCTCCTCTAGGGTTCTCAAAGCCCCCTACCCATTTTTACAGTGAAGCCCCCTGTTGCTTTCTGGAACCTCATCAAACCAGTGCCGAGACCCCGATCCCCCATTAACGCACCAGGGAATCCAGCACACCTCGTCCCACTTGGCCTTGATCCTCACGTTTGTAAAACAGGGCTGTTTGTCATAAAACACAGGTTTGGTCCAAATAACCTGCAGCTTCCTGAATAAGCATCCATCGAGACCCTACCTGTGGCTCTAATGCATGCACCTAATCACATGCGATACAGCATATGAGAAGAAACTTGTGTGCTTTTGCAATATTCTTGCCTTTGATCTTTCTCGTCCACCATGTCCAATTATCCCACAAACGATAATGATAAAATGTGTTGTTTATGTGTTCCCGTAACTGGCTTGTTTGATTAATTGGACACACACTCCACTGAAACAGTCACCTTTAAGTGGGTTGTACAGTATAAGTGGGGACCATTCAAAAGAGATGGAACTACTTTACACATAGTAGTGTATTTGGGTTTGCATTAGTTGTGCCTGCTATCCATTTAGGTTTAAAGCTCTTTAACAGTTTCTGTCAAATACAAGGATGCATTCATTTACATTGACATATTTGTCTCCCATCATCAGGTTCAGTCATATTTGGAAGGGCTGGAATAACCCAAACCAAGAACACCAACCAACACTAAAAGACTAGATGTAGATCTCGCACTTAACTAGATCTTTATCTTTTAACCAGATCTTTTTCTTATAAACATTATCTAGATCAGGGGTCTACAGCCTTGCTTCTGAGAGCTACCATCCTGCATATTTCATCAAGGTGTTCAGGGTTGCTCGGTAATTACAGGCAGAAGTGTTGAAACAGGGTCAGAACTGACGTCTGCAGGACAGTAGCTCTCCAGAAGCAGGGTTGGAGAACCCTGATCTAGATTTATGCAGAATTATATTTATCCATGGGAATTTAAGACTTCCAGGTTTGTCTAGTATGGTGGCCGAGAGAGCTCAACTCGCTGCAAATAGAAAAAAGCAGTTGCAAATTAAGAAAACAACTTCATCAATTTGACAACACATGCGCTACAAATGCTCACAACAAAACCAAACAGCAAAACGCACTGCAAATAGAAAAAAAAAAAACACCTGCAAATTAAGAAAACAACTTTAATTTGACAACTTCAATTTGACAACAAACGCGCTGCAAATACGCACAACACAACCAAACCAAGAAACATGCTGCAAATAAAATTCTTTATTTGGTTGTGCTGTGGTCATTTGCAGCGCGTTTCTTTATTTGTTTGTATTGTGAGCATTTGGAGCACCTGCTGTCAAACTGATGAACATATTTTCTTGATTTGCTGGTGCTTTTTCTATTTGCATTTGTTTTTTGAAGTTGTAGGCCTGTTTTCACCATGCATTTTGTCTGATTGGATAGCTATCTGATTTATAAACACCACTTGCTGAAGAGATACTCAGCCACTCAACCAGCTATGCGGGTTGCATCAGTGCTATTATATCTGACTATAACACGTCATATAGCCTATTGTATAACACGCTCTCAAACATTTATTTATTTATTTGAACATTTTGGGAGGAGTAAAATTTACATATGTGGTTTCAACAATTACAATGTATTTACACTCGTACATTCATGTCTAAAATCAAAGAAAACCAATTAAACCTCTATATCTAATCTGTCCATGAACATATATCCCCCCAATCAAATACAGCAAAAAAAGAATAAATTTATAATTGCATCCGACTAAAAATTGTTAGTTCCATGATCCAACAGTAATTACTATTTGAAGACTTTTCTGTCCAGGTGCAAAATAATGTTTGGAAGATTGAGGCATATTTCTGTGCCTTCAGCTTCCAGCACTTCTGGAATTTTCCTAAAGTGAAGCTGAATGCTCAGAGAATTGTCTTTCACACTGTCATTTTCATCAACTGCTCATGCAGCCTGAAAGACCAGGTGACGAAGGACAAGTTTACGGTGCCAGATCCACCTGGCAGGCCGCACAGATGATATCTGGATTTTCACTTTGCAGGATTACCAACTAGTAGCCTGCTGTCATCTGGTTTGAGTGTTCCTCAGGATGGTGGGAGTTTCAGCATAGTTCAGGTTTAAGCTACAAGGAGGCCTAACTAAAACAGAAGAGAAGGAGTGAGAGAGTCTTTGCAAGCGTTCATAATGTGGTCTGTAGTCTTGTACCTTGTAAAATTGTATTTAAAGCCAGAAATACACAAAGTTTGTAAATTTGAAATAATTACAGTATTTAATGGTAGTATTAAATATAGTAATAAAATAAACATTTGTGATTATTTTTCCATTTCTATGTCACTGGTCAAAAAATATACTACATTTTATGCTACATTTTATAAAACTGATACATCAGCTTTTTTAAATCGAAATCTTTTGTAAACTTTATATATAGTCTGTAATACCATGAACAAATCTCCGGGGGTCCTGTGCCAGCTGAGCGACTGGCATTGAGACATCCTTGAGAAAAGCAGCTGAAGACAGAGCACAGGCTTTGGTGGTCAGGATGTCTGTAGGCTCTAATCTGCTCCAGGCTACAAGGTCCAGCCGTGTCTGTGAAGCCTTTCATTTACGGTTTATTTTCATCCCTTTATTGGACGGAGTTTCCTTCTGCCAAGGCAAAGTCAAGCCCTCAACAATTACTATGTGTTCTTTTCTATCCCAGGACCTTTAGCTCCTCAAGTCAAGTTGACTTATTTTCAGGCTATATTTTCACACAGTATGGCATTAATGTGTTTTCATTCTTGATTATGAGACTTTTTTTGTAGTCAGACCTATTCAGAAATCATTCTGATATGCTTGGTGCTCTAGAAACATTTCTTATTATCAATGTCGAAAACAGTTGTGCTGCTTAATATTTTTATGGAAACCGTGATACCTTTTTTTTCAGTTTTTTTTGTTTTGTTTTGTTTTGTTTTGTTTTTGTTTAGGAAAGTTAAAAAAGAACATAATTTATTTGAAATACACGTCTTTTGTGACATTATAAATGTCTTTTCTGTCACTTTTGAGCAACACAACTTTTTGTTTATACATGGAGAGTTGTTCAGACTTTTGGAGCCAATGAAATAAGCAGGAGTGATAGTGTACACCTGATATCCATAGATAAGTGTGTGAAGGGCTGTAATCACCACCTTTTTGGTCCAGGTGTGTGGTTGTAAAGAATTTGAGGGATCCACATCTCAAATCCCAACCTTTATTTAAGTCAGGAATGTTCTGAATGCTTTTCAGCACCAATAGAAGATGACCTTTCAGAGTTTTAATTCTTTCCTCATTGTATGTCACTGTAGAAAATACCAGAATGTAATAATACTTGCTACACAAGTCCACACATCAAAACATCTTTTTTTGCAAGTCCACACATCTAAACCTCTCTTATTTTGCAAGTCCACACATCTAAACCTCTCTTATTTTGCAAGTCCACACATCTAAACCTCTCTTATTTTGCAATGAGAAATCACATCTGCAGATCGCATTTACTTGGTTTGATAGTACTGATTTATTTGACGTAAAAATCAAGATACTTTATCAGCATTGCCTTGGTTTTTCTGCAAACTAAGCTCTCCCTAGTTCACGTTCTCACTTTTTGGATAGTTTTTGTCTAAACAGAAAAGGCTTAGCTTTAAATGGCATATCCAGAGAGCAGTTTTGATCAGAGTTCAAATCGATGAGTTTCCAAGTACTACTAAGAAGATCTGCCAGCTTTCCACTCCTCTTTGTTTTTTTTTGTTTTTTTTTGTCAGAAAAGAAAGAAAGTGTAGTGGAATTTTGACCAAATTGCAATCCTGCTATCTCTTTTCCTTTCTAGATTTTTGGCATTGGCAAAACATTATTAATTGTTAAATGTAAATAAGGAGAAGATAATCAATTTATGTTTTCTTATAAGTGCCAGTTGGTCAAAATCAGCTCTTTAGTTCTTTAGGCTTTTGATATATGTAGGATTACTAATTTAATATCTAATTTAATATCCAATTTGCCTGTTTATTGTATAATTATTTGTCAATACTGATGTCATTTTAGGACACTGAGGGGAAAACCTTCAGTATAAAGTTTCCAGATTTGATATATACTTCTGCAGTGCATTTGGTAGTTTCTCTTAGCCTCTAGCTGGATGATTTATTGCACTGAAGCTCTTTTGGAAGATCTGGCATAAATAAACTCTATCCTATAAATAAACACTAGTAGAATGAAAGCACTTGTGAGGTTCAGGAATTCATTGATTAGGGCACAATCACGCCATGCAATCTTAATTTCTTATCATTGTTCTTATCATCTGTATAGAGTTTGACCTTTGACAGCAGTCCTGTCAAGCTAAGATGTGTTGATCTGGAAGTGATAAAGCGGCTCATGCCAACAGTGCCATACCAGACACTTTCGATCCTGGTCGACTGCAGTAACAGTGTGCACCCCGCACAAAGACAGCTTCACAGGCTTGAAAAATAATTGATGATTGACCAAATCAGCATATCAGAGACATACTTCCATCCATCTCTCTTTTTTTTCCTCCCTCACTCACTCCATCCAAATTAATATTCCAATACCATATTTGTTTTTTCCTGTTCCTATTCCCATTTAGTTCTATTTATCCCAGGTGTGTCCCATTAGTTTCTGTTTATTTAAAGTGTGTTCTGCCCCTCGTTTCCGATCCCCTGTCAAGTGTCATTTCGTGTCCTCGTGTTCCTGTATTCCCAACTTTTGTTTATTAAAAACTTTGAAATTTACTTTATTCCTCATCTCCTCGCTCCTTTGTTCCTGTGCTCCCAGTGTGTGTGTGTGAATGATTTCTGAAGGATCATGTCACACCGAAGACTGGAGTAATGATGCTAAAAATTCAGCTTTGCATCACAGGAATAAATTACATTTTACATTGAAACAATATTTCACAGTATTACTAATTTATTGTAAATGCAACCTATTAAAATGCAACATAAATGAAATGTGTATGTTTTTTTTTGTACATGTATTATTACATTCACAGTAAACTAATAACATCAGAAATAACCAGTTAGAAAAAACGACAGAGACAGGGTTTCAAAAAGTATATAAAATAATTAAATACTTTGATAAATCAGAGATCAAAGATTTTCACAGGTTTATGTCTACATAACCAGGTGAAGCTGGTTTTATTTAGGTTTCATTTAGCAAACCTTTGCATCACCAAACAAAAAATATATCTTATAAGCTTAGTCTCTTGTCAGTTGAAGTGGATGGAAACATTTGTTTTACAGGGTCCTTTGATTTTTATTTTTTTTTAGGTTTGGAGAGACCTTATAACATTGATGCCCTTTTATAAGTTCATTTATGCTGTCTGGAACCAAGGCTTCTGGTTATGGCTCTGTTCACTGTTATTTCTGGTTAATAAAAGCATTTTTCTCCATTGACAGCTATTCAAAAGTAGTCAAGTATTCTAATGGAACAGTATAGACCTCTTTGTCTGGAACTCACTGTTAAGTAATTCTAAACTGGAAGTAATATCAGCTAACATACCTATTTTACACTTGATTTAAACATGTATTTACTTTATATTGTTTTTCCTCTGTGGCCTCAACTTTTACTGCATGTTCAGTTTGATTTATGTATTTCTGTTACCTGTAAGAATGATAAATGTTCACATAACAATCTGCAGTGAACTCAATCTGTACTAGCTTTCTGTCTCTTTCCCTCTCTCCTAAAGCTTTAATTATCTGAGACAGTCTGCTCTTCTGGGAAATGACAGGGTTTCTCTATAGGTGTTTGCTAGTAAAAATGCAAAATTTGGATCACCCTAAATGTCACATTTTGTCTAAAAACCAGAAGTCTCTTTTTAAAAGTTGTTTAACAACAATAAAAATATCTTTACAGTTTTTGACAGATGAAAAACTGCCTTCCGTAGTGTGTCACACTCTAAAATATAAGGTGATTGATGCGTAAGGCCTGTTTGCACCAAGATTGAAAACTATAACAATAGCCTTATTAGCATCTGCACCAACTGCCAATAACATTGTTTTTATATTAAGCACATGCTGCAGTTATTCTGTCAGATGGATTTTGATTGCCTTTTGAAATTTTCTTCTAAAATGCGCATTTTCATGTGTGTAGGTTCAGTAATTTCACTCTAATGGAAGTTAATAGGGTGTTTTCATTGCTATTGAAGTAAAATAACAGAACATACAGTAGGATAAACAGAGAAAAATGCTAATTTTAGATCAACATTTCAGACGGCACTTAAAGGCTTTTGCATCTGAACTCTTCATATATTTGCCTTTTGCGTTTATCAAGATAGTTGTGGTGTGGACTGAGTTAGAGCATTTTTTAAACTTTCTGCTTGTATTTATCATTCTTCGTTTGAACATGAGGTCATAAGGAGGTTTAAATTTATCGAACACGTTTTCATCGCTTGTGTGTCAAATTCAATAAGTCTACTTTTAAATTTCATGTGTGACGTTCGTATTAGTTGATTTTTGCATGCCTTTCTTTAACACTTAATTCTGGCTGGTCTATGGTAAACTTATCCTGACAAATATTTTCTCTAAAAATGTTATGCATATATAATATGTCTTACTGTAATTTCACATCTTTGTCCAATTGCAATCTTAAACGTTTTGTGTCCCATTAAATTTGTTTATTACGCAGAAGAAGAAAAAAACAGCTGAAACATTAAACAAAGAAATCTCTTTTTGTTTTCTGCCAAAGTTTGTAACAATATGAAGGTGAGTAAATGACACAATTTTCCATCCATTTTTTAATCTGTTTAGTAAAGTTTATTTTATGAAGCAGATTTTGATAACTAAAACAGGATGTACAAATAGAAGCTCTATGCTGTACAATAACAAAACATAGTTCAGAAATGATCTTTTTACAGCTAATCTGTTTGTACGTATAGTGTGAAAGTGTTTCTGAAGTGATCTCACTTCCTCATGTAAACAAAATCCACAACTCAATGCCCTTTTCCCTGCACATTCTGACAAATAAACAGAGATAAGGCATGTGTATGAAGTTGTGTGGGAGAATACGAAGTGAAAAATTATTGACATCTTGGGAAATACATAAACACATTTTTTACAAGGAAATAAAATGGCTGATGAATTTTAGCGCAGTGAAGTAGGGCAGACAAAAACGGAAAGGGACGCTAGACAGAGAAGAGATTAAATATCTACGTAGGCTCCTTTGTTGGTAACTCTCAAACTATCATCGCTCTTAGCGAGTTAAAGTTCGGCAGATGATTCATGGAACAGAAACACTGCACTACTGTAAATCAAATACCAAAGAGAATACTTAAAAAATGAAGAAAAAGAAACCCAAATTAACAGTCATTCAGTTTGTCTGAGGAATTTTCCAGGGTTATAATTCAGTCACCAAAACAGTGTTGAGACTGTTCCCCGCACCACTCAGACACATACAAGAGAGTAGCATTTTACTGAAAAATAACAGTTTTTTTAGGAGCTGCCTCTAACATTGTACTGTTTGGGTTCGCACAGGCCGTTTGGAGCTGAAAGTATGCTGCCCGATTGGTCATTGTAAACAGTGCTAGCTTTAATGCAGACTGTATAGAAGAAACTGTGAGGCCATTCAGGGAGAGTCCCAAAACAATACTAACTCTTTTTACACAAAAAGCATTAGTAGAGCTAGTGTGTTGCTGGCAAGCTTCTGAACAGATTAAGAGTGTTTAAGGGAAAAGGAAAGAGATAGAGGGAGAGCGTATGGGTGGGACGTGTGTGTGTGTGTGTGTGTGTGTGTGTGTGTGTGTGTGTGTGTGTGTGTGTGTGTGTGTGTGTGTGTGTGTGTGTTTGTGTGGAGCTCAGAGCAAAAGAGAGAGACAAACGTGTGGCGGAGTGCAGAAAGGAAAAAGCGTTAGTATATGTTTGTATGAGCTTGAGAACCAGTGTGGGATGTAGGGCACTGAGGTGATATATATATATATATATATATAAAGATGGGCTGTGGCTTGTGTGTGTGAATAATCCCAGACGTCTGGCAGTGTTTACATAAGGATTGGGGAGCTGGTCTGGGACACAGAAGAACAGAGCGCTGCCATTCCAGCTCAAGTTCCTGAGCTCCATAAAGCACCTCAAACTGCTGTCAGTGTTATTTTAGTAACACTGTGATACTATTATAGTTTTATTAATATTTCAGATTAGCTTTTATTTTATATTTCCACTTTCTTCTTAATTTTTGTTAAATGTTTAGTCATTTTTTTTAATGTCTGTATATTTTGTTTATTTTTATTTCAGTTTTATTTTTAGTACCTCGTTAAAGAAATTTTTTGAATTTTGCACTTTATTTTAGTTTTATTTTTAATCAATTTATTTAAAACACTAACATTTGTTTTAATTTAATAACAATTAATGTAGATGTAAAAACAATTGCTTTTAGTTTTAGTTACCTGTGTTTTAGTCATTTGTCATCAAATATGTCACCAATCTACACGCATTGTCCTGCCGTCAGGGCTTTTTCACCATCTCTCCACTCCTCTAAACAAAAGCATGCAAATATCTTAAAAGGCTCAGTTTTGTTTCAGTCAGCAGGCACCACTGTCTGACATTTCTCATGTTATTTAGTATCGTAGACTTGTTCCTGGTGCACTCAGTAAATTGTAGGCAAGATATTATTCTTAAAAAAATAAATAAAAAAATTTAGATGACGTAATAATAGGGTAGCCATATGTGCCATTTACAGGGACACGTCCTGGCCATGATTTTTATATTGCCTAAAACATCCAAATCAGTTTGACCATTAACATGCAGGTATTGTACATAATTGACCAATCATGGCGCATTGCGTGTGAGAAGGTGAGAATGATCAAAGTGATGCAAATACGCGCACGTGTTTGTTCGTTTGTTTGACTTGAAGCTGTGGCACTGATCATTGTATGACACCAAAGTACCGCGAGAACGATTTGAAAGCACAAGTAGCCGTCTGCTCTGCTCTCTATAGCATACAATGATTGATCAGCAAAGTGCTAACAGCCAAAACCTGGATATTTTAGGCAATATAAAAATCCTGGCAAGGGTACATCCCGTAAAAATGGCTCATATGGTCACCATTCGTAATAATGGTTACCTAGGAAAGTGTTTACACAAAGATTTCTCTTCCATAGCTCAGGAGACTTAATGGACTTAAAGGTATTGTTCATCCAAAAATGAAAATTACTCCATGATGAGTTATATTAAAAAATGTCCTTGCTCTTCCAAGCTTTATAATGGCAGTAAATGGAGGGAGGGGAGGAGGGGCTTGTGATTTTGAAGCCCAAAAAAGTGCATCCATCCATCATAAAAATTACTCCACACAGCTCCGGGGGGTTAATAAAGGCCTTCTGAAGAGAATAAATTACTTTTTGTAAGAAAAATGTCTATGTTTAAAACTTTATAGACAGCAATCTTTGCTTCCTCTAACCGTCGTATTCACATTCATGAAGTATTAGTATATTATTAGTCAGAAAGAAGAAAGTCATATACACCTACAGTAGGATGGATTGAGGGTGAGAAAATCATGGGGTAATTTTCATTTTTGTGTAAACTATCTCTTTAAAGGGGTCATATGGCTTTGCTAAAAAGAACATTATTTTGTGTATTTGGTGTAATGCAATGTTTTCATTTAGTTTAAGGTTCAAAAAAGGTTTATTTTTCACATAGTGTACATTATTGTTGCTCCTCTATGCCCCGCCTTTCTGAAACGCGTATATTTTTCAAAACTCATTGTTATTGAAAGCGAGGTAAGCTCTGATTGGCCAGCTATCCAGTGCGTTGTGATTGGCTGAATACCTCAAGTGTGTGATGGAAATGTTATGCCTCTTAACATATTGTGAAAGTGAAAAAGTGAAAGTGACGTGACATACAGCCAAGTATGGTAACCCATACTTGGAATTCGTGCTCTGCTTTTAACCCATCCAAAGTGCACACACACACTGTGAACACACACCCGGAGCAGTGGGCAGCCATTTATGCTGCGGCGCCCGGGAGCAGTTGGGGGTTCGGTGCCTTGCTCAAGGGCACCTCAGTTGTGGTATTGAGGGTGGAGAGAGTGCTGTACATTCACTCCCCCCCCTACAATTCCTGCCGGCCCGAGACTCGAACTCACAACCCTTGGATTGCAAGTCCGACTCTCTAACCATTAGGCCACGACTTCCCCCTGTGATGCGTGTCCCAACACGATGAGACAAAACCAATAAAACCCATTACAAATGAGGCATCCAGTGGGGACATACAGTAATTACTGATTATAATGACTTATACTGTCATTTTACGTGTTGCGTATCATGCCGTGTAAACATAAAACCATGTCTGCATTTGTGATCGGAGAAACGACAAACAACAAGCGCTCCTCTACACTGCTCAAAACTCTCATTTGAATCATCATTGGCAAATTCTTTTAATATGTAAACGTACTTACAGGCTGTGAGTCAGAAGCGCCAGACTGTCCTTGCAAAGTTGGAATTGCCCCACTTTATAGAAACAGACACCGGCATTGTAGGCTACTGGTTCAGGAAACAATCCTTGTCCTCCGTAAAAATTAGCTGCACACATCTGAATATTTGGTTTGAACTGTTCTAGAGCAGTGTTCTAAATACAACTTAACCACTGATTTCTAGTTGTGTCCTCTTTTGGAAGGCCAAAGAAATTTGTTTCGCTTTCCCCACGAAACACACAGCGTCTCCACAACATGGCGGCGGCAGCAACAGCGAGAATCAAAAGTTACGCCTTCTTTCTTTGTGTGAATATTTTGGCGTGTTATGCAAATCTTCTCACATGTGGGGGCGTGTTAGAACGAGCCGTTTTAGGAAGGCGTGGTTGACTCTTAACTTTTATAAAGAATATCTCTTTGGATTTGAGACTTTACAGATCTTCTTTATGCACCAAGAGCTTGTAACACTCCAAAAAGAAAGGAAAAACTGAAATCACATCATATGATTCCTTTAATGGAGTTTCAAGTATCAACTTTGCCTCTGATGTTTGTCCTAACATTCTTTAGGAGACAGAATTCGACACAAATTAGACAATTAGATAATACACAGTAAGTGTTTAGAGCTATGAAACTAATATGCATGACATAGCTCATTTTGATGAGAAATTTCTAATGCAGAAATCAATTGTGTTTGGTGGGTCACTGGAGTTGCTTCCCATAAAGAGCTCCTCACATGAGTCACTTATTCCATGTCTATGTGGATACAGTCAGCATGTAAGATTTTGAGTGAGCTGGATGCTTTGTAATGTTTTTGTCTTCCACGTCTTACTAATGCATCCATGTACAGCATTTATAGGAACTAAATGATTTGAAAACCAAATAAACCAGTGGCTTTGGATCAACATTGAAATTGGAAAACATACTCGATGAAAGAACTATTGTACATATTTCATATCACCCATTAAATCAGCCCCAGAGAACATCTATAAAAAAGTTATACTAATGGGCTTCAGCTGTGCTTCATGAGGCAACACAGTTATGTTTTATACTTCTCTCATCAAGGATTTAAGAGTTGTTTAATCATCAAATTGCTTTGAACTACTAGAAGAAACTACTGGGAATATAGATAATATAGACAATGACTGTGGAAAGATCATTTATTGATTTGAATGGTAAACAAACTGCAAACAAAGCAGCAAAACTATCCCTAAATCTTTCGACATTTGACCAAATCTGCTCATGTCTTTAAATGAATTAGTCAGATTTTACTGACTCAGGACCACAGAATGAAATGTTAAATTAAACACAGTCTTTAGAAGAAACAATTATGACCTGTTTAGAAGTTTTACAGTCCCTGAAAGGATCTCAGATTAAATGAGTTACTCAAGAAAGAGCCATGACACGTCACATTGCTCTTTGAGTTTTCACATCGGTGGAATAATATCTAACTGTGCTTTTTTCCTGGATTCTACGGAGCAGCACCATTGCTGGATGAGAGCTGTCTGACAGTAGAAGTTTCTCTCTCAGACTAGTCAGAGAGGCAGTAAAGAGCTGATCTCAATGAAAAAGAATTCAAAGCCTCTTCCCCCTCCCTTTCTCTGCAGTTTAATTCAAGCAATATGTGTCTAAAGTGACACTGAACTTTTCCTTCCTCCCTCTCTTTCACTCTTCTTCTGGAGAATAGGAGCTTAAAAGTCATTTTACTGTGTTTTGCATTGTATCACAGTTATGGCTTTGTCTTCATCTCTCTCGCTCTCTTTCTGTGTGTCTCGTCTATATTTTCATCTTTACCAGTGTGGATTTTCCTCAAGACATGGTACATCACACTGCCACGTTATCGGAAAGCCATATTTTCTCACTTTGTCTCTTGGTTTCTGGATTGCTTCTACTGGCCAGAATCTGAATATGGTCATGATTGATTAAATTTGTACCGTTTGGAGCAGCCCTGGGCTGTGAAGCTCAGATTTCACCCAAAATTCCTTTAATACTACTAGATTAATGGTTTTGTCATGTCACTTAGTATATTACATATATATATATATATATATATATATATATATATATATATATATATATATATATATATATATATATATATATATATTATATATATATATATATATTTAGAACACTACCTAAGTAGTTCTTTAGGTTTTTTTTCTCTTCTTCACTGAGCTCTCTGCAGTGCATTCTGGAATTTTTCTATACTTTGAAGTATGTGTGAAGCCTTTAAACTTGAGGTATCTTAGGTATCTAACTTTTGGAATAGTCTTCTCTTTGGGTGTCTGTCTATGATGCTTTAAAAGTACGCCTACAGCAGCAGCACACTAGGCATTAGAACTGAGTGCATGTGTTTGTGTGCTTTTGTATCTCCAATTGGATTTTGGATTGACAGAGAAGAGAAATGAGAGAAAGTGGCCAAGAGAATGGCTATTCTAAAGGAACAAGGCGTTCCTTACATTTTTGTGGTGTGGTCTGAAGGTCTCCCCATTTTAGACGTAATGTTAAAAACTAAAGTGGAACCTTTTTTTGGAGCTATTCCTTCTCTCTCATGCGTTTCATCTCACGGGCTCCTGCTCTCAGTCTGTAATGGGCCGAGACTGTTTATTCATGATTGCAGGTCAGGGCAGCGAGAAGCAGAAACTCAAGTTGAACTATAGAGTCCCGTAATGCCGCTCACATGTGACACACAGCATATAGTCATTTCATCCTCTGCACAAAACACTACTGTACATTTCAGTCACACGACACTGGGACATTGACATAGGGCTAGAATTATTTATACAAGGAGTTTAATAGATAATAATAAATAGTTGTCCATGTTCAAACATGTGTTTGTATATTATATTATGTTATATATTATATTATATTATCACTATAGCCTATTTACCTGTATGCAACAAAAACTCGCACAAATGGGATACATCCAACAAACTTTAAAAATAAACATTAGAATATGTATAGTTTCATAAAATATTGCAGCAATTTAACAAGGTTCTTTTTAGTTATTCTGAAAGTGACAAATAATTTGTTAGATTCATCCCATTTGAGACCGTTTTGTTGCATATAGCTAATTATATATGCTATATTGAAATGCTGAGCTCATTAAGTGAATCTAAATTGAATGCATTTTGACTTTCACTTAGTATATAATTTGCATGCCAGTTTCAGCTAAAACTAATTTTAAGGACATAGACCAAGAAGCCTTTAGCTGTCTTTGATCATGGTCTATAAAGAATCAAAACAAGTCGTATGCTGTTGCAGCCAAGAGTGACCGCTTTGTGCCATGTTGCCAATGCTAGGACTGTTATGTCTTGATTGTATGTATTCTGCCATGTGCAGGGTAGTCACCCATGGAGAGGAGGAGCTTCGGTCTAATGGAGAAAACTTCTGCATGACAGTCTGAAATTTACAGCCCTGTAGGGGCGGAAGGTTCCTCTGGGAAGAACCACAGGTCTGTAATCAGGTTTCAACAAAATAAAGCAAAACAGACTGATCCTGGACCTGGGTTGAGAGAATATATGCAGGTAATCACATATACATTTGTTTGTAAAGAAGTGGCTGAATACATTTTCCTCCAAAGTAAAAATTAACTGGTATATTATGGGAAGGTGTCACTGCACATTTTTAAGGGCAAGAAAGCCACCCAGGCCACTGTAGCAGCTGCCACTATTGACCTTCATGTGTATGAACTTTGACCCCAGTTTTTAGCAAATTCTACCCAGTTCTTCTGCTTCATTTCCCCTCTAGCAGCCGTCTGGTGGCCCTCTTCCCATCATGCCTGGATCTCACATGTGGCTGCAGAGAGGGATGCCATTTATTCTATTCTTTAGCGCTGCACAAACAGATGCGTGTTGAAAATAGAGGGAGGAAAAAATTTATTCAAGTAGACGCTTGATTTACTTATAGATATATACGAAGGCTACAGGACTTTGTAGGCATCTTTTAAGTCCTCTTTTAAGCACATGCTGAGATTTAGACATCTCTGAGTTTTAGGTCCCGACATGGAAAAGGAAAAGGTACTGTAAAAACTAACTTTTTGTGGTTGAAACCTGTTATTGTCCACCGCCTGTGAGCCTGGGCTTCAGCCAAGCGAGACGTGGCTACAGAGGGAACTTAGCCCAGAATGCTGCTTCCTGAAGGCTTCTGCCACAGAGGGCTGGGCGGGGCAGTGGGCTGAGTTGTGGGTGGAGTCTATGGCTTTTTACGGGTGGGACATATTCTTAAATTCCCTGACAGATGCTAAATCTTGGAGCGAGTAATGTGACACATTTAAACCAATAACCTTCGCTCTCCTCATTTTTCTTTTTCCTCCCCTGTTCTTTTTCCTCCCTGGGTGTTTTGCATAGGCCTTTTGTCAAAGTTTTTTGGATATTTGAAGACCAAGTGGAACTGAGAAAGAGGACGGAGAGGCCCAAGCCTAATGGTTAATACATTGTACAAAAACTAAAAAATCAAACAACAAAAAAAAAAAGAATAAAGAATAAAATAATAAAATAAAATAATAGAATAGAATAGAATAGAATAGAATATAGGTCTAATTTATTGATGTAGCTCATTTAAACATCAAAGCTGACCAAATTTGCTGACCAATGTAAATTACAACACAATAAAAAGTATACATATTTATATTAATATACTAATATACAAATATTTTGTATTAATTAAATTAATACAAAAAATTACTTAGAAAAAAAGAAAAGATGCATTTTGAGTCTAATTCAAAAACAGTGAGTGAATAGAATAGAATAGAATAGAATAGAATAGAATAGAATAGAGGATAGAGAGGCCCAAGACTTTGGGTTTATATGGTTCTACAATGTTTAAAAACTGTCAAAGCAAGGAATAGAATAGAATAGAATAGAATAGAATAGAATAGAATAGAATAGAATAGAATAGAGGATGGAAAGGCCCAAGCCTTTGGGTTAAAGGGTTCTACAATGTTTTAAAACTGTCACAGCAAGGAGTAGAATAGAATAGAATAGAATAGAATAGAATAGAATAGAATAGAATAGAAGTCAAGTTTATACATATAGCTCATTTAAACAGCAAAGCTGACCAAATTTGCCGACCAATGTAAATTACAACACAATAAAATGAATGACAAACATAATACTTTTTTTTAAATGCCAAAGAATAAATATGCATAGAATAGAATAGAAGATGGAAAGGCCCAAGCCTTTGAGTTAAAGCATTCTACAATGTTTAAAAACAGTCACAGCAAGGAATAGAACAGAATATATTAGAAGTCATATTTATACATATAACTCATTTAAACAGCAAAGCTGACCAAATTTGCTGACCAACATAAATTACAACACAATAAAATGAATGACAAACAATACAAAAAAATTATTTAAAAAAACTCCAAATAATAAATATGCATTTTGAGTCTAATTTAAAAACATTGAGTGAATATGCATACCAGAATAAAATAGAATATAATAGAATTTAAGTCAAATTTATGTATATAGCTAATTTAAATAGCAAAGCTGACCAAATTGCTGACCAACATAAATTACAACACAATAAAATGTATAACATACATAATACAAAAAAATGCTTCAAAAACGCCAAATAATAAAGAAGCTTTTTTTCTTTTTCTAATTTAAAAACAGTGAGTGAATATGCATGCCAGGATAGAACAGAATCATACAGTACAATATAATGCAATACAAACTAAATGAAACATATTATAGAAACATATATATATATATATATAATTTACCTGAAAATTAACACAGCATGATTCAGACTTGTAAAAAAGGGGGGAAAAATAGATATCCTTGTCAAATTCAAAGTTAAATATTTTTTGAATTGTATTAAAGCTCCAACTTGACTGGAATCATATCCTGCGTAAATAAACAAACAAACAAACAAGCAAACAAATAAATATTGAGGGTAGTTTTGTACCAAACCTAACAGTTTATTATTTTTTTTGTTATTTTATTGACAGTTACATGCACTTTAAACAATTGTTTTAAAATAAAATATATTAAAAATAAACTATATAAAAATGAAATTCTCGTGATTACAGTAATGAAAAAAAAAAGAAAGTCGTGACATTTGCCATACTTGGAATTGGTGCTCTGCATTTAACCCATCCAAGTGCACACACACAGCAGTGAGAAGTGAACACACCGTGAACACACACACCCGGAGCAGTGGGCAGCTATATCCAGCGCCCGGGGAGCAACTGGGGGTTCAGTGCCTTGCTCAAGGGCACTTCAGTCATGGGTATTGAGGGTGGAAGAGAGCGCTGTTTATTCACTCCCTCCCACCTACAACTCCTGCCAGCACTGAGACTCGAACCTGCAACCTTCTGGTTACAAGTCCAATTCTCTAAACATCAGGCCAAAGCTGCCCCCGTGATGCCAACATTAAGACAGAATAAATAAGGTAGAGTAGAAGAACATGGTCTGGTGGTTACTGTATGTGTTCCACATTGCATACTGGTGCTTGTATGGGCTATGTAAGTTTGAATCTGGCTCGCATCCTGTTGCATGTAAAATTTGCCCTTTTTCCTTTCTCACTGTCCAAAAAGTGTCAAAAAGGCTGGAGCTAAACATTAAGAAATCTCTGAAAGCAATTCTTGCAGCTCCTACACTTTTCCTTTCGTATGACTCACTGCAAGTCTGTTTTTTGGAGTTTATTCAAAAATTCAGTTTCTCCGTTTTCTCTCTACTTTAATTTTCTTTTTTTTTTTCTCTCACAATGCACCTATTCACTCACTTTATCTTTTGTCCAGCTAGCACCAATTAACATTTCTGTCTGTACGGGATGGAGTGGAACAAACAAACTCTCTCACTCTTACTCTTCTTCTATCACACAAAGACTTGGGATTGACTTAAAGCTGACTCAACAGTCTCTCGACAGCTGATGTAATGGCCACTGCAGAATAGAGAATGCTGTTTGTGCTAAAGGGGGCCATGAACTGAATGAAACAGAGAGGAAAAAGTGGGCTTTGACAGAGGAAATAATACTAACTCTCTCCATACGTGATATGTTGTGGTTGCCTATTGCACTGCAGGCAGCTTCACTGCACTAAAAATTACATAGGTTATATATTTTAAAGACTATAATCCAGATAATCTTGTCCTTAGTTGGATGGATTATGCTAGTTTTTACGGATATATAAAGTTTTAGATGGTGAACCCCCAATCTGCCATTAACCTGAGCTTTCATATTTACACATGCTGTGATTCACCATACTGATTGTTTTTCTTGGATCACGTTTTCTTTTCCTCTGAACATGGCTGCCAGAGTCCCAGCTGGCCTAAGGTCAAAGGTCAACCAAGATCAAAGAGCTGTTTAGGAGGCAATGCGTTAAAAAATAGAGCCTGAAACAATGCCAAACAGATCTCATCCAAACAGCCAGAGATAACATCAACACACAGAGCTTATCAGTAGTGAACCTTTGGAAATATGAATTTCTTCTCCAATATTTACTGAATTTACTTAATTTTTTAAATGAAACTGAATGCCTTAAAAGTGGAACTTTTCACAAAAGCATTTGCTTGTATGTGTATATATTCATTCTAATCATTTTTACAATCCAATTCCAATCAACACTGCAGCTTCTAGAGGCTAATTAAGTCAGTCTTTCTTCCTGTTGTAAACTAAACTCTGTACTCTTGAATTTTAAGACAGCTCTCAAAGCTTTGCTTTACCGAGTCCGAGGCGCCACACAGATCTAAACAGATCCTCCAATGAAACTCAAAACAGTCAGACAAGCAGTTAAACCCACAGGAAATAGCAGCTCTTCAGCGTTTTGTGGTATCGTTATTGGGCCTTTTCACCTTAGGACATTTCACACATTGCATACAACAATTAAAACTCACAAACGCAGACAGCGCCACTCACGTTTTCACTCATGACTACTTTTAGATCTCTTTCAGACTTCCTTCATCTCTTTCTAACCCAAGTACCATTAAAGAATGGAACACCTGAAATCAGGGTTGTGTGCACGTCAGATTTTTATTAAGATTACTTTGATAACTGAATTTGAAATGAGGTAACAACAGGATGCAGATCTCAATTTTGAATGTAAGGAAACCTAAGAAGGCTTATAAAGGAATGCAATTAAAATAAAGTCATACTACTGCTATACAGCTACATTATGCCTTTAATTTTTAACTGTTCATTCTTACTCTCAACTAAGGACCAATGCAGAAAATCCAAATTTTAAGTCCACGGGAGCAAAGTAAATAGGATAAAAGCATTAATAACCATCTTCTGTCAGTACAATGGTACATTTTCCTTGGCTCCTCCTCACGTTTACATTCACTTTGTTGAACCCAGCCCTCTACAATGGATCAGCAGGCGAGAGAAAATGTGTGTACATATTCGTGAAATGAATCACCCAGTCCCCCCTCCAGGGTATGAGGAGGACGTCAGTGCCAGATAAACTAGCCTATGGGATGGAATTCCTTCAGCTGGAGAGCGAAGCACTATCTAGAAGGCAACGTTTATGCTATCCATAAAGGGATGGTGATGACCTTCCACCTCATAGTCTGCGTTTACCCCAGAACATTCAGCTCCACATCACCTTTCTCTTCTGGGACAGATTTGAAAAATCAGTTACATATGGTTGTTTATCAGTAATATATAACAGAATGCACCTGAAAGTTGTTACATTTCCTATCCATGGCCGTTATTCTCACAGCATAGTTTTGATTTTTCTCTTTTGCGCATTTCAGAAGTCAAGAGTCTGAGAAAGAGAGAGAGAGAAAAAGGGGGAGGTAATGTTGTGCCTTACTGACAAATTTTCCCAGCTGGAAAACTGCAGAAAGGGGGAAGGGAGCGACTTATAGCTTTTCAGCAAGACATTTTTCCAGCAGCACGCAGGTCTAGGCAAAGTGCTCCCAGTAGAAAGAGTTTGAAAAATCAAGCGTGGTCATTATCAGAATGACTGATCAATGGCACGCTGAAGAACAAGCCTCATTCCTTTTCCTTTTTCATCTAAATTAGAGATGCTGCTGATTGTCATGTCACTTAAAATGATGACTGTATAATGTATCCAGTGCGTAGAGATCAAATATAATATTTTACAGACAGTTACGTCAATAAACAAGTTTGCGAGGTCTTACAATCCATTCATAAATTCCCACAAGCCAACTTATGAATGGATTTTTTGCTTTACTGTATGATTGATTATTTTGAGACTTCCCTGCTTAGAAAACCAGTTTAAGACACTTTACTGGTCCTTGCTGGTTTAAGTTGGTCTTCACCTGGTCTCCTAGCCTGACCAGTTAACAGGTATTTAAAACCCCTTAAAAACTAGCCAACAAATCAGCTTGACCAGGCTGGAAGACCAAAGAAGACCAGACAACTATCTTGGGCTGGTTTAGGAATATTTAGTATATAGTGCACAAGACATCTGAACCACTTTTATACTATTGTGGATCTCAAAATTCACATCCTCAAAACCTTTCCTCAATGACTGTAATCAAAAAAGATCTTTTCAAAATTACAATCCTCAAAAATTTTGGGGGAGGGTGGGAATCAAATTAGATCTAGTAGGTTATGACAGATTTTCACCTAAAGTTCACAAACAGAATCACTGAAGGAAAAAAGGGCAAATTATTGGTTACCATTATAGTGGTCAGTGTTTGCTTTAGTTGGGCTCTTGACCCTTGATGTTTTGATATTATATTTTGTATTGCTGTTGTAACTCAATTATAACAGCTAAACAAGCTAATAGAAAAGATGATCAGGTGGTGCTGGTTATGCTTTTACATAATCTTTGTTTTACCTGAATGTCTGAGTTAAATTAACATTCATTATAGCAGCCCTGTGACGCAACAATAAAAGACCTAGAATTTTCAGTATAATCTAGAGTTTAAGAATTCTGATTAAGAAAAATGTACGGGGGAGGGTAACCTTCTTTTTGCGCACAGTGACATCAAGAACCAGCGTATGAATCTCACGAACGGTGACAAACAGCATATTCAGATAAACAGATGAACTGCAAGCATCACAAAACAAGCTACTAAAAAATTGTTGCTCATAATTTATTCATGCCGCAAAGCATGATGGGAGCCATAAATGAGTTTTGATTGGTGGCACCCAGAATGCAGTGCAACATGCTTTTTGATGGTCACCATTGTTGAGGTTCTCAGGCTGATTCTTGATGTCTGTGTGCCTAAATGAAAGGTTCTCTTCTTTTTTAACAAGGTTTTGATCAGAAGGGCTTCTAAGAATTTCTCTGATTATGCTGAAAATACCAGAACTTATATTGCACAACCACAGGATGCCTGTTATTGATGAGACACACCCAAGTCAGAAACCCAGATCAAATGATGACGTCAAAACAAATAACACCACCAGATCTCATTTTCTTCTTGGCTTGTCTAGCTGCTGTATCACAACTACAGCAACCACAAAAAATCTGTTTAAAATATTAAGGGTCAAGAGCCCAACTAAAGCAAACACTGACCACTATAATGGTAACCAAAAATTTACCCTTTTTTCCTTCAGTGATTCTGTTCATGAACTTTAGGTGTCTTCATAACTGTGTTTTGGGGGCCTTTTGACACAACCTTTTGAACATGATGCCTGTATCATATCTATGTAAGCAGCAAAAATGTGAATTTGTAAAAAGGTTGACGTCATGTACATGCATATAATGTTTTCGAAGGGTGTTTCATGATCGCCAACTACTGGCCTGGCATGTATAACATAGTATTCTTTAGCATAGTGTTTTTTTGTTTGTTTGATTGTTTGTTTTTGTCCAATGAAATCAATATTTTTGTGTAAATTTTACTTATTTTTTTTTTGTATGTTATTCTACTCATTTTGAATGGTTAATTCTAATTAGTTCTAATGTATTAAATTTAATTAATAATATTGCTTGTAATCTGTTGACAATTTTATTAAGTAAATATAGAGAATCACTTTTTACAGTGTAGGTTATGACAGATTTTTATTATTTGTTCACTATGGTTTTGCTCTGCACACTGCACAAGAAGCTGAGATCCAAATGAATGCAACCTGTGAGCCAAAAACAGCAGCCGGTTTTGTACTGTACGTCATTAATTAAAAAAAATTGTGTGTTTATAATGGAGCATAAGATTGAAAAAATAATTAAAAAAATTAACTTGATTCTCCCCAAACTGACTCACTTAAACACAACTGCTTGTGCTTGATTGCCAGATTACTGAGAAAGCGTTATAAATATTTGCTTCATCATTGCACAAATACCTGAATTCACATTGTTTCAATTTTCCAGATAAAGGTTTAGTCTTTGAAAGACCTTTCTGCTGCATGTGGGTTATGTTAAGTTTTTAAAACAGGTTTTAGTAACATTTTGCACATTGAAATTTGCAATTCTTTTAGTTAAGCTGGAAACAGAGTGAGACTTAATATCTACTTGACTTCCTGAGAACACGTGCAATCAGTTAGAAGAAACAACACCTTCTTGTATTATTCTCCTTTATCTGCTCTCCATTCACTTTGTTTTAATATTCCATGACCTTCTGGCTTCCTCTGTCCTCCTCTACAGCAGAAGAGGAAATGGTTGTGTCCAGTGCCAGGGTGCTCAGGTTTTCTGTAGAAAAATATCAAATCTGTATAATTTCCACTCAAGAATATTCAGTTCTCTCAAGTCGTGAATACTTAACATCTAATTGCTTTTGAGAGGCTATAGTTAGCACATTGTCATTACTTCTAATAATTATACTAAACCATAAAAAGTTTGGGGTCACAAATTTTACATGTAAAATGTTTACATTGTCACAAACATAAATGCTGTTCTATTCATCAAAAAATCTGGAAAAAGATGTTTCATAGTTTCCACAAAACAATTATTTTAAATTATAATGATATTTAAAAATATTCCAGTTTTTTTTTTATCTTAAAAGTCTTACCAACCCCAAACTTCTGAACTCTTTTAATACTCACATTCTTGCTGAGTGATCTGCAGATTTTTATTTTATTTATTTTTTCATATTTTCTGCACTTGTTGTGAATAAACATGGATTTAAATATGTCAAAATGTGTTAAATGGAGAGAGCTGTAAACTATCATTGGTAACTATAAGCATTTTAAATGTAAATGTGTCTAATAACTGATATCTAAGGATCATGGAAGTTTGTGAGTGATTGGCTTTTGAATTCTTCACATTCTGCATTTACATGCAGGCCTAGTAATAAACAACCATATGACAATCATATAATACAGCATAATATTTACTATGTCACATTTGTGGGAATGTAGATTTGTTCATGTATGAGTGATATTTGTAAGGGTTACTAGTTTGACCTGTGCAGGCTGTATTGGACACAAAGGTAAATCACTGATAAATACAGTAGCAGTGTAGCGGTATTAGTGTGCTTTGAAGGGTGAAAATACCTTTAACCCCCTGTTTCTCTCTCACTCTCTTCTCCTCATCACCATTTACTTTAGGTGATTTCGGGTTTCGCCTCATGTCCTCCTTCTGTGCTGTCATTTCTGGCAATATAAACGCAGAGTGCTGCCATACTTTCCATAAACTCTATCATTCTTTTTGTCTCTTTCATTTTCTATCTCTCTTTCTCACCCGTTAGCCTTGTGGTCCTCAAATAAACCACCCATGCACTGCAGAGCATCCAATTTCTCCAAATCTGTTTGAACTTATCTGCATCTTGGATGCAATGAGTATGAGTACATTTTCAGCAAAATGTAGATTTTGGGTGAACTATACATTCAAGCTAACATACTTTTTACTCCTTGCAGATGATAGATAGAACAGTTGTTGTCCGCTGGTAATAGTTCAAGTTTGGCCACTGAACCTAAACTGGTGCAATTAATTTAGCAATCTTATATACCTTTCCTAACAGGACAGAGGGAGACAGAAAGAAAATAAGAGAAGAGAGAAGAACAAATCAAAAGCCAAAGACAAGAAGCCTCGCCTAAACCCTAAAACACATAATCAGTCCAAGGCAAAGGACATTAAATTATACCAAAGTAAAACAGAATCCTGCTTCCACTCTTTCAAGCTGTTTTGGTAAATTACATGTCTCTTTCTCTCGTCTCTCTCTCTCTCTCTCTCTATCTCTCTCTGTAGGTCATGCTTAACCTTCCTAACCTCGTTCTCGTCTGGTGTGAGCTGTGAGCAGCCATGGTTGAGCAATAATGCATGTTAATCAAAAGCTCATGCCACATTGATTTTGATATTCTCAGTCTTTTTTTTTTTTAGACACAAGGACCACACAATCTGTACCGACTGAAATGGTTTGAATATCTCTGGTAATGTCTGAATTATAGCTTCTCTTCTCAGTGAACGGTGAGCTGCTCAGAAGACACCCCATGCCTTGTTTCTTTCAGCTTTGCCAGCTTGGGCGGCTTTCGCTTACACACACACACACACGGCTCCATGCTGCTTTGCAGCCTCCAGCATGCCCAGTCATTTGAGCTGTCTGTGTTTGTGTTGAGAGCTGGCATAACAAGCATCCGGAGCATTTGTCAGGGAGGGCAGGTAGGACTAAACTAAGTGATATCAGGTGGACTGCATTAAGAACGGCTAGTCTCGGCTAAATGGAAACAGCAGGAATCGAACCTTGAGGCCAGGCTCACCTCAGCAGCTTCTTGAAATCCTCCTTTCGTTCATTTCCAATCCCTTTAAGACCTCTGTCAGCAGATGCCCGTGGAGACGTGGCCTTGTCTCCTCCTCGAACCACAATGCTGTTCTTCAAATAATCATGGAGGAAAAGTCAAATTTATCCCAAACACTGGACTGCAGAGGGTGGACAGACTCCCGGTTTCCTCAACTACACTATGTCCTTCCCTGAGCTATAAAACTGTGCAAATAACATTAAAAGGTCAATAAAAACTCAAAAGTACTTGTACTTTTATTGATCCGAGTCCATGTGGAAACAAAAATATGTAGTGCAAGCATTGAAAAGTATTGGTGGGTCATTGTTATTATGTATTATTCTCATGCCCCCATAATGCATTATATGTTTTAATATATTGGAAAAAATATTAAACTTTCAGTTTTTAAGATGCAAATCATATGATTTAAAATTCTCCCCATGTTCACTTAATTGGGGCATTGTTATAAATTATCTTTTTTTTTTTTTATTAATGCCACAAAGTGAACATGGGCTGAATTTTAAATCAGTTATTTACTATGTTGCTAATTTTGCGTCAGGTATGATGAATGATTCTGGGTATTTTTATTTAATTTAATTTAATTTAATTTAATTTAATTTAATTTAATTTAATTTAATTTAATTTAATTTAATTTAATTTAATTTTATTTTATTTTATTTTATTTTATTTTATTTTATTTTTGCAAATCAAAACTAACCATGTTTTCTTGGTGATATTATAATATTATAATATATTGCAAAAATACAACTAAGATATATAATTTACTGCAATTTATTTTTAAATATTCTGGATATTTTTATTTTATTTTATTTTATTTTTTGCAAATCAAAACTAAACATGTTTTCTTGGTGATATTATAATATTAAAATATATTATAATATTATAATTTTTTATCTATATTTTTAAGTAATCAACTAGTCAAAGACAGATCCCTAATTACATCATCCATCAGGAAGTGACATTATTTCAGAGGGAAAACAGTAGCGCACACATGAGTGAGTACCAGCAGATTAATTCTGAGAAATCACAAACTTCAGCCCTTCATCCTCACAGGTTCCATTCTGATCATTTTGTTTTGCAGTTGTTCAAATTCTGTAACCATAAAACATTAAATCAGCTGAGGTTTGCAAATATTAAACTCCAACCACCTGTTCCCCAGAGCCCTGCACTTCTCTCCAGTCTCTGTGTACAGTGGGCATCTGTAATTGTGTGGGCTGATTTTTACCTCTGCTCTAATGACAGACGTTTACAGTCGTCTCCAGACCTGGGCCGGCACTCAGGAGCGAGATCCCCCTTTCACCACCACCCTATAGCTCCTTCACCCTGTCATTAGTCTGGAACGTGAGGAGATTATCAAAGCTGAAGTGATGCCATGGTAGCGCCTGCTGGCCAGACAGGGGGTGAAGTAAAACATGCCATCTGTGTGGAGGAAGAGGGCACTGAATCCTCAGCATTTCCTTTCTGCAGGTGTGTATCCACCTCACACAAAAATAAATAAATAATGTGGCAGTGCCAAGGCACAGATGATAATACTATGGTGCTTTGATATATGTTGTGGTACAGAATGATTACCATATTCATGTACAATAGCACAGTATTTACATCACACCTCCTACTCTACAATATTCATATTACTGGATGATCAATATGGTTTTATTTTACTTGCTTTTTCCCCCCAGTGACAAACGTTAATGAATGCAAACTACCATTTAGAAGTTTGGGACTTGAAATGTATTCATTTTAATTTATTTATGTATCTTTTCTTTGCTGTTTTAGCAAATAAAATATATATAAAAAAATTCTTTATATATATATATTTTTGAACTGAATTGGGTTTGCCTTTTAAATTGAAGCTGAATAAAAAAAAAAAAAACATTTTGAGAAAATCACCTTGCAAATGAAAGTCCTTAGCAATACATA